>NC_084909.1:1144125-1209125 GCF_949316345.1 Pungitius pungitius
AACTGAATGGATCATGTTGTGGTTCTTTGATTTGGTTGTTTTTACATTTAGGTTATTTGTACCGATCAGAGAGATGAGCTCCAACTAGTGTTGATTTAAACTGCGACTAGTTCGGACCCAACGGACCCGGCCTTGAAGTAGAAAAGAGCTCAGATGTTCATCGTGGATGTATTTTGTTCCCGTGCACTCGATGAAACAAATGACATATCCAACTGAGGAGGAATAAACAAAACCCGGGTGCACGTGTAACTCAGTCCTGTAATATATAATAATATCACAATAATAATGAAATAAGCAAACTCAACATCGGTGAATGAATGCGCTCCATCCAGCAGCGAGCTCATTGGCTGCTGTAATTTCTTTTGTTTATGATGTCATTGGGTTTGGATGCCAACTTTGGATCGATTCTAAACACAAGATTTGATTGATTCACCTCCACGTTTAATACATGAGCAAATATCTCCTCATTTCACAGATAGCAGGTCTCATTTAAAAGTATTCGCCTCTTACTATCATTTACGGGCTGAGGAGCACTGGGTGTTAATAAAGATATCGTCCCGGTGCCACGTGTTGAAATAGTCGCATGGAAAAGACGGACCTTATCTAACCGAGGAAATGAGGCTCCGCGTCATTTTTCATATCAACTAAATTAGTTTTTCACCTCACGTCCTTTAAATATCTATTACGGGTTTCACTCCATAATGCATTTTGGTTGCTTTGCCTCAGCATCAAATGATTATCAGCTGCTCAGATGTTGCTCTTTTTTTCTCCGAGGATTGTAATATCGTTTTCTTTGAGTACAAGTGAATTGAATCAGAGTTGAGCTTCCAGACCCTTTAAAGTCCTGCACTTCGGCCTGCCTCACAAATAGAATGTTGTATTTTAGCTTGTTGAATTTTATGGTCTTGGAATAAAAAGAAAATCTATTGTTGGGAATGTGAAGGTAATAAAAGTGGTATTTTTCTATGCAACACTTTTGTGTCTTTTTGTTCACCTGTCAGTCATGACGACGTACGGGATGGAGCGACGGCACCGTGACGCTTGAGATTAAAACTATTTCCCCCCCCCCCCCCCCCTCATCTTTTTGACAGATCCCAGGCCTATGGATTTTGGAAAAGATCCTCGTTTACAACCACAAGCCCCCCATCAATGGAGGTGAGGTTTGATCGCTTCCTTCTCGTCTGATCACAGTGAAAAAGCTTTTGAAGACAAGCCCCTTTTATGAAAATGGCCCACCTATGATAAAACCTGTAATAACTCTAGAACTACTATTATGGTACTGGTTCTGGCTGGTTTGGGCCCCAATTGGATCTGTTCGTCTCCAAAGGGTTTAGCAGAGGCGGCCCATAGCCTTTCGTTTGGGTCAGCCCAAAGCCCATGACAACAGTGTCAAACAACCTCTGGTGTGTGTGTGTGTGTGTGTGTGTGTGTGCGTGTGTGCATGTGGGCCTGTTAGCGTGTGTTTCCTCTTCGCCTCTTTCATGTTCTGTGGCAGACAAAGTGAGACAGACAGATCCCTCCTGGGCACCTCGAAAACATCTGTCTGCAACAATCACGGTTACTTCCCATCCGTGTGTGTGTGTGTGTGTGTGTGTGTGTATGTGTGTGTGTGTGTGTGTGTGTGTTCTGCCATAAAACACTCCAAAGGCAGTACTTAATTGCGGATTGGCGGGTTCATGTGTACACATTCATTAAGTGGATCGGGGTGATCGCTGCGCACACTTCAGCACCAGCAGGACACACCGGAGAGCGGCTTTCAAAGCAATTCATGAAGTCAACGATAACGATATGGGGGGGGGGGGACAGAATTAGCTGTTCTTCAATTAACCGGCTGCGATGATGGGGGGGGGGGGTGGGGGGGGGGGGTATTCGCCTCCCACACAGTTGAACCGTTGAAGCGACACTCTGTGACTCGCGGACGGAGAACCACCAGAATCCTCCTGTCACCAAGTGAAGCATTTTCGATGACTGGTACCGGGACACTGCACACAGGAACATGTACCAGTGTTACGTCGTCATCACGTGTGCACGCAGTTGTGATGTTAAGCAGCTTAACCTCAAAGAAATGTCCGACTTTAGTTACAAAGCCTTTTTACGTTTCTTTTTTTCTTTCTCTCCTGTCACTTTGACGTGATTGCAAACACAAAGTCGATGGTGCCGAATGGCAGAAATGTGACATTTATACACAACCTTAAACCCTGAGGGCTTAAGAATTGCTTTTAAGACATAAAATGTCTCAACAAGTCCTTTACCCTGTATTTGGGAGATGGTCCTTTTGTTGACCTTCGTACAGAGGTCAATGCAAAGCACTTGTTGAACATACATCCAGCAATCTGAAATCGATGTAATTCAGAAACATGTCATCGCTCTCAAAATGACCTTCCTTCCCCCCCTAAACTCTCCCGTTTGGCCCCCAGACTACTACGTCTTCCCGGGTTGCCGTCCTCCTTCTCCACCCCCGTCCTCCTCCGACGTGGATGCCCTCCTCCGTCACCCTGACGTCGGACAAAGACAAGGACAACGCCTGGCTGTACACGCTGGACCCCATCCTCCTCACCATCATCGTGATGAGCTCGCTCGGCGTGCTGATGGGCGCCGTGTGCGCCGGGCTGCTCCTCTACTGCACGTGCTCCTACGGCGGGCTCACCCTCGCGCTCCTCCACCACGCTGGAGAACTACAACTTCGAGCTGTACGACGGATCAAGCATAAAGTGAAGAAAACCAGCAGAGGTGCTGCTCCGAGGCATAAGAGGGGAGGGGGGGGAGAGAGAGACGCGGTGCCCCCCCCCGCCCCCTCCCCCGTTCCCGCCTCCTCTCAATACTCTGCTCTGATGTCTGGAGGGGTTTCCCCTTGTTTCGTGTGCCAGTGGGAACTCGTGACATTGATCTCCCCAAACATGATAGGAGGCCTAACCTGGCATAAACACCTGCCCCCCCCCCCGCTCCCCCCCTCCCCAATCTCCCTCCGCCTGCAGGAGAGGGCCTGCTCGATTTAAAAGCCTGTGAATGAATGAATGAATGAATGAATACAAGTGATCCGCCATGAACTAGAACCCGCTGGGATGAAGAGCATGACGGGCATCTGGACCCCGGATGACAGCACGGCCTCGGGGTCACCTCGGGGTCACCTCGGGGTCCCATCGGGGTCACCTCGGGTGTTCAGATGTTGGTAACATTCTTAACGGGAGAAAAACACTTTTATTCACACACGTCAGCGGGAGGGTGAACGGCGGCTTCGCCCTCGTCGGCCCGACGCTGAAATGAGAAGAAGAAAAACGGCTCCAGCTTGTGACTGTTGGTGAAGACTTCAGCACCCGGGGACCATGGTCCACGTGGGCACGTTTGACTGAAATCAACACATATCAAGTGAATGCCTACGTGCCCCCCCCCCCCCCCCCCCCCTCCCCCACCACCCTCTAAGAAACGTCAAAGATGTCTAGTGAGTGTGGAAGGTGGCGTTTGGTTGGCGTGCCCTCGCTCTGCGCTCCAGTGCCATAGAAGAGTAACGTGTGCTTTTGTTCGTGTTCTAGAGAACGAGGTGAAGAGACGTCAGCTTCGGTGGTCAGCCCCCCCCCCCCCCCCCCCCCCCCCCCCCGTAGGGCTCTTAAGCCATTTTTCGACTTTCTTTAGCTTTGTGTTTGACTTCATGGTCTTAATTGTTACTTCAGCCCTTTTTCCACAATAGGTGATCAGTTGGGTTTCTTTTTTTTCTCTTTTTTTATTTTTAGAGTAAAGGTAAAGGAAGACAGAAAATCAGAGATTTATCTAAATCTAACATGCTTTTATGGAGTCGTGCTTTAGCATCAGTATTATAGAGTTTGTCAGTGGTAAATTATATCTCTATTTTTTGCTTGTATGATGCCCAAATGATGGACAGACACTGTGTGGACAAAATGTCGGGTGATTGTTTTATTGCAACCTATGGATTGCCAAAGAGCTGTGCGTGTGCACAGGAGGGGGGGGCGGGGGGGGGGGATCGAAACGAGTGTCATAAAAGGGCCGCGTGCTGAGTCGTCCTGCCTCCGCGCCGCCCCTCTCAACGAAGCCCGCTTTAAAGAATAAAAACCATACAAACGAGGGAGAAGGAACGACTAAAGACGGTGGGGTGGGGGGGGGGGACACAATCGAGCCTTAAGCTACTACAGCGCACGCTGTATCGGAGGACAGCCATCGAGGAGGGCCAGTGCTGCTGGGGAGACAGAGGGGGGGTGGAGGGGGGAGGGGAGGGGGGGGGGGGGAGGGGGCGAAGCCTGTCCATCGTCCAGCGAATGTCAACTTTCTGCCATTAATTACCGAGCCGCTGATTGGCTGCAGCTTTTACACGTCGGGGTCTTTGATGTCGCTGCTGAGCAACACTGTGTTTGTGTTTCATGCATTGCAGAAAGGACGGTTTGCCCCCCCCGGTAGCACAGCTCTTTAGTTATTATTTTGGCTCAAAAGGCCATGAAGGAAAACGATGGAGGAAATCCGTTTCTACAGAGAATTCACAATGTGTGAAAATACATAATTTGAGAAAAATAAAAAATAAATAAAAAACCAAAACACCGTTCATCTTAAACACATCTGCAGATGCAGATGTTGGAGTGGTTGCCCCGGCGATTCTCTGAATGCAGACACGTCCGCTGAGATGCAGATGGGCTGGAGGGCAGCGGACCAAACATCAGGTGACAGCAAAAAAACACAAAAAGATGGACAGCGAGAGACCTGTCTCCTTTGTGTCCTTCTCCCTCACCCTGCTCGGCCCCAGCAGATGGAGGTCCATCCCTGCATCTGAGCTGCTGTCCTCTGTGGGACGCGTAGAGAGGGAGGGAGAGAGAGAGAGAGAGAGAGGGAGAGAGAGCCGGTAAAGGGATGGAAAGGAGGAGTCACATCTGTTGTTACTCCTCCTCTCTCACCTCACCTCTCCTCGTGTGAGGGCATGCATGCATTCAGCCAGGAGAACCATTGAGATGCAAAGGTGTTGGAATATGATCATAGTATAAGAAGAAGAAGAAGAAGGGGGGGAACTAGAGAGAGAGATGGAGGTTTTTTTCGTCCATCTGCTGCGTTTTCACTGGACCATTTTCCAAGTGCCTTGGAGCTTATTGTGTCTCTTTCTCTTTCCTCCTGGAAGTCAAGATAGCGTTACCTCTTTTGTCTCCATGGATACACACACATGTACACCCTGACACACAGACACACACATGTACACCCTGACACACAGACACACACATGCACACCCTGACACACACATGCACATTGCATTAACACACACATATACACACCTACGGCACTGGCCAGAAAACTCAAACTGTTGTTTGTAGACTTTGTACAGAAGAATTTCTTTTTTTAATGTTATTATTATTTAATAAAGGCAAAATAACAAGTGACTTGGTTTCGGGGGGTTTTTCATTCATTCATTTTTTGTGTCTGTTATGGAAAAAAAGGCTCAAGTTTTAATGTGTTATTTTAAAAGTCATCGTCCAGGGATTCGGTTGAGATTAGTTCATAATATGTATAAAAGTAATGAAAAGGTCATATAATAGTATGTTGTTAAAAATCATGCATTTTACATTAAAATGTAAAATAATCATAGTATGGAATTGAAAAAAAGGCAGAGTTGAATGGTTTAGTTAAAAGTGTAAAAAATGTCAAATCAAAAAGGATGTAAATATCCTTAAACATCCATCAAATAAGGCATTATCTCATTAAAACATAATTAAAAAGTCTTATAGTCGAAAGTCATTTGAAAAGTCAAAGTATAATATGTTGTTAAAAAATTGCAATAAAACATAATTGAATAATAGAATAGTATGTCATAAAAGAGTCATATAAAATCAAAATACAGTCATCACATTTTTATTAAAAAGTCTTTAAGAAAAGTAGGATATTGTAAAAAACTATATTAAAAAACGTACTAACTATGGCGTATGATTCAAATTCATTAAAAAGCATATTGCATGACTATATGAAGAATAATTATATTGTATGTTGTTGAAAAACAACGTATTAAAGACAATCGTAGTATTGTATGTGGTCAAATAAAACAAGTATATGTTTGTAAACCATGAAAATATAGTTTGACATTAAAAGAAATTAAGATAAAGTGTCACATAATAGTAATTATTGTAATTCGATACGTAAGTTCCACATGTGAGTCATAACATTTTTTTTCTTTCTTCCTATTTTAAAGACATTTTCAACATGCCCCAAATAAACAGTGTCATTCTGTCATTTTCTTTCTTTTTTTGCACAATTTCTCTTGATCACAACTCATTTTCTTCTTTTACACTTTTTGCCCCTCTCTCTCTCTCTCTCTCTCTCTCCCTCTCTCTCTCTCTCTCTCTCCCTCTCCCTCTCTCTCTCTCTCAGGGGTGTTCTGGCATTCACACCCATGAGAGGCCAAAGCATGAAGGATCAAAGCCTCTCTTTATTTAATCGAGCTTGCTCCTAATTATCACGTAGCCACGAAAACTCACAAGCGAGCACTGAGCCTGGTGGAGATTAACTGCAAGATCAAAATAAGAAATGTGTCGCCCACTCAACTCATTTATCTTTAAAAGTGGGGAAAGCGAGGGAAGTGATGGAGCAAAAATGATGTCAATTTAAGTTATGGTTAGATAGAAATGTAATGAAATGCAAAGAAGGTCAAAATATCAGGTTGAAAAAGGTTTCGTGGAAAATCTTTAAAAACAATTGGGTGCAAAATTCAATGGACAAAAACATCAAAATATATTGGGTCAAAAAATGTTATGCAAAATACAGTCAAAGAATATTAGAATGAATGAATGAACTCAGCTGGAAGCAAGAAGCTCAACTGAAACAACAACGAGAATCATTCTCTTCCTTCTGAGGCGTAAACAGCGTCTCCGCGGAGAAGCTAACGAAGCGTCCTAACGACCTGTAACTGTCCTGCTTTCAGCCTCTAATCGGCGCGCGGGGCCCTCGGCGGTGATTTCCTGCGCCTCCGCGTTCCTGCGCCTCCTCCCTCGTCTCCTCCTGCCCTCGTTCATCTCAGCCGCTGCTCGGGAGCAGGCGCGTGGCGAGACGTGGTGACAGCTTCTTGGTCTGTAGACGCCAGCGAGGCGCTCCTCTCTCTCTCTCTCTCTCTCTCTCTCTCTCTCTCTCTCTTGTGGTGGACCTTCTGCTGAGCGTGCGGCCTGCTGACACACATTTATGACTCTGCCTCTCACTTCGCTCGCTTACAGATGAAAGGTTCGAGGGACCCAGCTTTTGGTAAAAGAATATATATATATATATATATATATATATATATATATATATACATATATAGAATATACATTAACTATAATAATCAATAATTTCAATCCGTCTCGGACAGATTAGCACTCAGAATTACAAGTTGGCGAATGCCCTCGACTTTCACATCTCTCGCCTGCTCTCTTTTTCCATTTCCTGCCTCTCGGCCTTCTGTGACTCGCACGAGCAGACGCACACGGCTCACACGACGCACACGACGCACACAACGCACACACCGCCCCTCGTAAACGCCGTAAGTCTGCTGCTTATTACGAGGCGGTTATGCTCAGCGGCAGCATCGACAGCTCGGGGGGAACAAACTGTGTGCTGCACAAAAGCTGCCACTGCTGTGCCAGAGCCTGGGGTTGTTAGTGTGTCTGTGTGTGCGTGTCTGTGTGTGTGTGCGTGTGTGTGGCGCTTTATGAATCCATACCTGCCTGCGGTCAATAATGCAAAAGAGAGAGAGAGAGAGAGAGAGAGCAAAGCGGCCCCCGGAGGACTGTGGTTAACGGGGCCTCCTCGCTGTCAGCAAACAGCATCCACGGGTTGAGATGCTCCGTTATGAACCGTTACTCCTCATATAGCGTCAACCGCAGAGATCACATCTGCATAACGGGTGTCACAACACGAACAACCGCCCGGGTGAAATAAATCGAATGAGTTAAAAAAACGCGCGTAAACACAAGATTCAATGTGTGTGTGTGTGCGTGTGTGTGTGTGTGTTTACACATTGTCTTGCAGAAGAACAGTTGATTTGATTATCTCCATTACACATACACACTAATAACCCGAACTCACTTGATGCAGTGAGCACAAATGCCTCTTTTCCTCTTTCCTTTCCTAGCTACCTTGCGTGTTTCCTCAGCTCCAAAAATGTTGCAGAATTGATTGAAACGAGTATTTGTGTAACATCGGAGTCGTTGTTCTCCCTCCCGTTCACTCCACGCTGGCTTTCTCTGCTCCCCTCTAAACCCCCCCTCACATTAATAAACTACGTTTTAATAGACTTTCCAGCTCTGATATCAGCACGGGGCCGCAAATGCATTTTTAAAATAATGAGCTGCAAATTTAATTTGCATACCGTGCAGCCTTTTACCAAATCTTATTTTTCAATTTGGGGGAAAAAACATGAAGTAAGCTAAGTGCAAAATGTCTCCTTTACAGACTGCATGAAATCCATTAATGTCTTTTTTTTTTTATCTGCCTGCACCTGGGTGGGCGTCTGGGTGAGACTGGGTTTGTGGTCTTGGCAGCTTCCAGCACCCTGAAACCTCTCCTGATGTCCCGAACTCAATGGCTGCATGCTGCTAAATCAAATTACATTTCATCAGACAAAAGCTTTTTTTTATTCATTTATTTATTTATTTATTTATTGCTAGTCCAGTACAAATAAGATTGTTTGAAAATCTAATCACAGTATAAAGGTTTATTGCTTTCTCATTTCTGCGTTTTTCGTTTGTTGGCTGCTCGCCAGGCGCTGGCAGCCGTCCCCGAATCTTTGCAAATTAAAAAGTTAAAGTCTAAAGGTGTGAGGCAAACGAGTTATTTTTTTGGTAATGAGCTATTTGTTTGCATGTTTTATTCCTCTCTGCCTTTGATCCGTCTTGACTGTTCCTTTTCGCCGTGTATTGTCCATTTTTTCATCTTTCCTCCATTAATAAACTCAATATTCCCCCGCATGCTTCTCTCTTACTGTGAATAATCTAAAACAAATAATCTCACCTTCCTGTTCCCTTCACCTTCATTGCTTTCCTCTCTTATGAAACATTTTATCATCAGCGTCTTTCCAGCCGGCCTCGTTTTTTTTTCGTCGCCGTCGTTCATTTGTAAAACATTCCGTGGTGATGACATCATTCAAACACTTGGGCTTTTAGAGGTGGATGTTGACAATGAGACGCTTAAACTATCCGAGGTCGCGGTTTCTCCCCCCCCCCCCCCCATGTGGATTTGTGACGTTCTCTCCAGATCAGGAACATACATGTACGTATAACTTTAGTATAACACCTGCATATGTGTGCATGGGGCAAAATTCGGATATAATCAGGACATTTGGGGTAAGTGTCCAGGAAACAATTGTCCCCAAAAGTCATGAAAACATGTGTGTGTGTGTGTGTGTGTGTGTGAGTGTGTGTGTGTCTGTGCGTGGTGAGACCACACAAACACGAAAGCATGCACAACATGCTGCACGGTACACACTGGCATGCCTCCTGCTGACTCCTTATTCTATGAATAGCATCAATAACCCTCGTCGGGGCCTCTGAGGGCGCCACGGAGCGGACTGCCACGGTGCCAACGCCTTCATCTGGGTAGGTGGCGCAACTGTGTGTGTGTGTGTGTGTGTTGCAGCAGATTGCCTTTGTTGCACTCCCTCTCCTCCACCCACACAGCCAACTTTACCTCACTGCAGGCTCATGCCAACACATGCTCTGTCAATACGCGTTGGATCAAACCGATCTGCCCACGGAGCAACCTCCCACCCAGCCTGCTGCACCCCAAGTTCTACTTGAACGTGCGATATCTGTGAGCGTGGTCGAGCCACGCAGCCCGACATCTTTTCTACCGAGTTTTGACTGTGTTTGTTTGATCTGTCTGGACACAACGTCTGTCACAACTGGGGTGAGGACAACGTGTTAAACGACCTGCTAAAAGCTGAGCAGCAAACGCTGTCAGATGTTGATGCTGTTGATGCTGAATAATATAATATAATTAGATAACGGAATTTCTAATAATTCCTCGCTTTTGTGTTTGTGTGTGTGTGTGTGTATGTCTTTCCTCTATAAGCGGTGAAAGTCATTAATGTTCTTATGACGCGCCCATGGCTTCACATGTGAACAGAGCTCCAAACACATCAATCTCAGTTTAGAGTGTGTGTGTGTGTGTGTGCTCCCAGGGTTTTGTATTTGTGGTTATTTGTGTGGTTCCCCGCCAGTGCCTGCGCGTGTGTTCCTGTGTTCCACCATGTTGTGCGTTCACCAGCAGCTCGGGGCAGTGTGTGCTTATTGGATCCCTGACAGGCTGCTGTGTTATTCATCACCTGATGTGACGGATGACGTGTGGGTCCACGCGTGTGCTTCCACATTTTCATTTTACCAGGTGAAGAAATGTGTGTGTGTGTGTGTGTGTGTGAACGATCAACAGGTAAGAGACAGAATGAGAGAGAGACAGAGAGAGAGGTTAATTTCCTGCTCAGTAAAGAGAATTTACTGGACCCGAGCGTCTCTTGCACAGCGTGGCGGTAATGGTGTGTGTGTGTGTGTGTGTTTTTGGTGGTATGGTGCACATATAGGGCATGTGTGTGCCTGTCATTCTCTGGTCTCTAAGCATGTTGAGTGACAGTTGGTAATTTTGTGCAGCTGTAAATTAAACCGTATTCTGATTTCAACAGTCGATCTCAACCCATTTGGGCCCCTACCCACTGTCATACCCTTCTGTCATACCCCACTGTCATACCCTTCTGTCATACCCTACTGTCACACCCACTGTCATACCCACTGTCATACCCCACTGTCATACCCTACTGTCATACCCACTGTAATACCCCACTGTCATACCCTTCTGTCATACCCCACTGTCATACCCTTCTGTCATACCCCACTGTCATACCCTTCTGTCATACCCTACTGTCACACCCACTGTCATACCCACTGTCATACCCCACTGTCATACCCTACTGTCATACCCACTGTCATACCCCACTGTCATACCCTTCTGTCATACCCCACTGTCATACCCTTCTGTCATACCCCACTGTCATACCCTTCTGTCATACCCCACTGTCATACCCTTCTGTCATACCCCACTGTCATACCCTTCTGTCATACCCTACTGTCACACCTACTGTCATACCCACTGTCATACCCCACTGTCATACCCTACTGTCATACCCACTGTCATACCCTACTGTCATACCCCACTGTCATACCCTACTGTCATACCCACTGTTATACCCTACTGTCATACCCTTCTGTCATACCCTACTGTCACACCCACTGTCATACCCACTGTCATACCCTACTGTCATACCCACTGTCATACCCTTCTGTCACACCCACTGTCATACCCTACTGTCGTACCCCACTGTCATACCCCACTGTCACACCCTACTGTCACACCCACGGTCATACCCACTGTCATACCCACTAGCCAAAGCCCCCGATGGTGGCACCAGGGACGCCGTAACTCAATGGCTGCATTCTGCTGCTACTTATGCTGCCCACCAATTACCTCTGGACAGAAGCTATGAGCCACACTTCCTCTGAGGTGATGAAAGGAATATTTGTGAGGACAAGGAGCTACACGAAGGCAGGATTTAAGCCTGGTGAGAGTTTCTCTTTTTGGTTGGTTGCAGTTTCCAGCTCAGAGAAGGAGCAGCTTGATTTGGTCTCATCCTGAGAACACATTAATTATGATTAAATTGCAGCTTTATTATTGTAATATATTGCATTTTCCTTCTAAAAGAATTCAGCCATTTCTATGTGAATGGTATTGTTTTACTTTGTAGTAGAAACAAAATCTCAGTCATTGCTTCATTTGCAAAGATAACCAAATCATTTTGACCGCTCTCCCCAGCTTCACGGCTCCATCACTCCGTCTAAATTCTCATCTTCTTCGTGTCGTCGTCGTGTCGTTTCTTTTCTCCCCGGCGTGCTTCATCTGTCCTCCGTCTCCTCTCTCGCTCTCTCGTCTCTCCCTACAGGCTGCAGAGGCCCCCTTTCTTATGAGAACCCTAGATCTCCGTCGCAGCTTTGCAAACGGCTCAATATTGTATCATCTATTACTCTGCATAGAGCTGGGGGGGCCGCGTGAGCCTCAACGGACCGGAAACAAGATTTATTACCGAGGACGACGCCCTGCATGTGCGTCGGGATGGGGGGGGGGGGGGGGGAAGGGGAGGGGGGAGACGGAGTGAGATGCAGTCGGACAGGAAGAGAGAGCAAGGTGAATGTAAAAAGAAGGAAATAAGCAGAGAGAAAGAGACGGAGCGAAAGAGAAGGCTAATGAGCTTGAGTGATTGAGAGTACAATGTGTGTGTGAGTGTGTGCATAATAGACTTAGTGTTTAAAGGCCGTAGCCAAGCTGTGTGTCCATTAGTCGGTTTGGTGATGACTGAGGTTGTGTGTGTGTGTGTGTGTGTGTGTGTCTGCCTTTAGTAATCATCTGAGTCTGTGTGACTGATGACTGAGCGCGTCGCTGTTTAAACATTTAAAGTCCTTTAGGACAGAGGGAGGAGGAAGGAGAGGAGGAGAGTGATGGTGATGAGGGGAGAAAAGAAGATGGCGGCCGAGTTGGGACGCTCCATTAGAAAATAATGCAATGAAACTGCTTTGGGAGATTTCTGTCATGTGTTAAGCAAAGTCAAGTGTGTGTGTGTGTGTGTGTAAAGAAGTTTCCACACAGAACAGTGACTCCTTGTAGAAAACGCAGATGGCTTTGTCTCTGTGATCGAAGGTTTTAGCGCCAGGCTGCACTTTGTTTTCTGATTTGGGCGAACAAACAAAACTTCTGTTCAGCATTTCCGTGTCTGCGTTGGAGTTTTGGATCGCTCGGCCGACACGAGACTCTAGAAGCTGTTTTTTCGTGTAAGCGGCGCCCGGAGGAACGTCTGGTCACCAGCGGTGTGGCGGGCTTTCTAACATTCAACATAACAACAAGGCCGTGAGCCTGGTCAGCAGGTAGTGGATTTTAAAGAATATATCCATTTATTTTGGCTCCAAAAAGGTGAACGTAAAAAAGTTGTAAATTCAAACAATAAAGCAAAGTTAACAACAGTAAACAAAAGGGGCTAAACTTGTACCGAGAAGTGGTCAAAAAAAGACCCAACATTTGGCTACACACTCATCTTCTTCTGAGCTGTCCAGGTGACACCACCAATAAGCCATCCAGGTGAGAGTAAACGAGCCGTCCAGGAAATGGCACTCAAGAAAGAAACAGTACAACCATGTAACACAGTCCAAGAAGCCCAGGGCCAATGCAAACTTTATTTCTGGGAAAAACGCACAACAAACAGCCAACAGGTGTGAGACACCAACAAAGAGGGAATAAAAAGAGCCGGATGACGGATGGGTTTGGAGCAAGAAAAATACGTTTTTTTAAATAGCAAAAGGACACAGGCATGAAGAAGGGGACAAGGAAAGAGGAAAAGGAGACAGGCAAGCAGATTGTCTGTGTGTGTGTGCCGGTGTGTGTATGTGTGTGTGTGCGTGTGTGTGTGTGCGGGTGTGTGTGTGTGTGTGTGTGTGTCCCAGACAGACCGTCGCTCCACTCCAACCGTCTGGATGCTCAAATGTTCTCAGGCTTTCCGATGTAATTCAGCCGTTCCACCATGTCAGGTTCCCCCACGCGAGCGACCCTGTAGGGCCCCGCCACGCCTCCCTTTCTCCTCGCTTCCATTTATGGGCACCCTGACCCCCCCCCGCCCCCCCCAACGCCGCGCTCAAAGGGATTATTATGTTTATGTTTGCGTCGCTCCAGTGACCCTCCGACAGAGAAGAAGAGAGATTGTTCTTGCTGTTTCTTCCCTGCTCTCTGTGACGGAAAAACGGCTGTGTGTGTGTGTGTGTGTGTGTGTGTGTGTGTGTGTGTGTGTGTGTGTGTGTGCCTGTGTGTGTGTGAAATACCTGAGAGATCAGATATAAGTCGTCCCCTGTCCTGTCACCTGATGAAGATACTAGTAACCACGTGCAATTCTAGGATTTCAGACTATTGGCTGTGTTGATGCGGTTCGACGGCTGCGCTGGTAGGTGGGGGGGTGGGGGGGGTTTGGGGGGGGGTTTGGGGGTGTACAGTCGTGCCAGTGCGGCACATTGAATCTGCAGGAGAAAAAGAGAAAAAACTATGAGACAAAGAGCGAAGCAAAGCAAAGCGGACGGCTTGAAAAGAGAAGGAGGAGAAAAAAAACGGAACAAAAAGCGCCCCCCCCCCCCTCCCCCCCCCAAGCCGAAAATAAAAAGGCGGGCCTTTAGATGAGCATGTGGCAAAGCGGCCTGGCATCGGAGCGGACACGCCCACATCGCGCTCTGCCTCTGCACCTGGCCTCTTCACCACGTTCTCTCTCCGTTTCCTCTCCTCTTTCTCTCCTCTTCGTCTTCCTCCGCCTCCTCTTCCTCTCGCCCCCCCCCCCCTTTTTTTTTTCCGTTGCAAATGAATAGTTCTTTCCGTGCCGTTTGTCCTCCTCAATCTGTCTCTTCTCTTCGTCTCTCTCTTCGACATCCTCGTCTTCTCTTTTCCGTCTGACTTGAAGAATCTCTGAATCGTTCCCTTCATGTACATTTGTACAGCCCCATATAATAAATCGCTCATTTGCCTCATAGAGCTTTAGAATCTGTGCTACATCCTCTGTCCTTGGACCCTCGCATCGTAAAAAATGAACCCCCCCCCCCCCCCCCCCACCCCCTCGAGACCTTTGGGAGAGCAGCTGAGGAGGCATTGTTCTTCCAGGATGGAGGGAATGAACAACATCTCAGAGTTACAACACAATGGGCGAGACACACATGTGTGAGCTCATCTTTGGACGGAGGCGGGATGAACAAAGCCAGTTAGTGGACTGGAGTTTGTTTTGGTACAATTACTAAAGATACTAGAAGCAAATTGTGGAATAAAACAGGAGTTTGCAGCTGTGCTTTGGGTGAAATAATGATTATCAAAGAGGGTCAGACCGAACACGGATATGTAGGCTTAGATTCTGGCTACAATGAGCAACAAACACAATTAATATTAGTCAAATCAAAATACTATAAAAATGTGTCCAAAAATTGTGCGTAGAGTGGGGAACAACTAAGTCCGTCAAAGATAAATTCTATAAAGGAAAATAACACCCCAAAATAGCATCAGCAGATGGCCCTGATTCTAGTGGTACAAGACAAAGACAAAGTTATCGCAAAATAACCCGAGCCCTGGCTACAAGAAGCCGTAAACTACTTACTCCAAAATACTCCAAACCCAACTTTCGTGGGTCGGAACATATTCCATGCAGATTTGTCCAGAAATGTTGGACTTGACAGACCATAAACAACACAGAGCGCGCTGATTGCAGTGAT
Source organism: Pungitius pungitius (assembly GCF_949316345.1). Classification (NCBI taxonomy): domain Eukaryota; kingdom Metazoa; phylum Chordata; class Actinopteri; order Perciformes; family Gasterosteidae; genus Pungitius; species Pungitius pungitius. The sequence goes on from NC_084909.1 coordinate 1,159,401, forward strand.
ATAATATCGTTGCCATTGTTTTTCACAGATAAATAGAGATAATATAATGCAATGGGCTCTTGTTAGCATTTAGCTAGCATTCAGAAATCTGTAGCGACATGTGACGCTCTAGCTGTTTTTCAAAGTAAAAGCCTGTGGAAGCACAGGATCGGTGGCAGGGATTAAACGAAGCGATAGAAGTGGTGGAACGACGCCATCTGAACTCAAATGAGCCAGCTGTTCGTCCCACGTGAGGCCTTCACAAAAGCCTTCTCTAGAGTAGTTTATCCTTGCTCTGTCAACTTGAAAATGCACATGTTTTAAATAGGGCCGGGACTTTAGCGCGTTAATTACGATTAATTAATTACAAAGCCTCTAATTAATTAGATTAATATTTTTAATCGAGTCCCGGCCCTAGTTTTAAAGCTTTATGGGATTTATAGGGCAGGTTAATGACATTTTTTTAGGCAAATCTCAAAATTCAAACCTTTTTTGTGTGTAATATTGATATGTTGTTTTGAACAGAAACATATAGACTGATTGTCACACATCACATCACTCACAGGGATTCCCCTTTATCCACATAACAAAGAAATTGTACAAATAGACAAAGTATTTACAGAGTTATTACACTTTTTATCATGGGTGAGCATCGAAGCAGAGGCCATAAAAGAGGCCAGAGCTAAAGGTTTGTGACCACTACAGCTGTCATTTGTTTCCACAGAGATAAATGTAGTATATAAACGCGCCTGAATATGTTCTTGTATGCAATAGATTTGAATGTCGCTGAAATTTGTGGGAGATCTCCCTTACATGGGCTTTTTTTTCTAATAACACAATCCTTTTTATTCATCCCACTGATTGTGCCCCATTCCGCCTGTTCCTCACCATTACACACACACACACACCGATTAAATTAAAAAGATTATTCAATTCTGACATTTTCCGTGTGCCTCTATGACGGGTCCGCCACAGCCAACAAACAAAAAAAATACATAAATGACCTTGAAAGTTCCCTCACGCCACCCTGCTCGTGTTTTTTGTTGTTGTTGTTTGTGTTCTGTTCATCACAGCTCTGGTTGGTTGGCAAGTCGGCGGCAGGAAGTGATGTCACAGAGACCTCCAGCGTGTGTGTGTGTGTGTGTGTGTGTGTGTACGAGTGTTGTTTTACACACACACACATTATTGTAAAACGACAATAACCTCATCTTCAATAAGCGCATATACTGTATCTCTCTACATGGGTCTAATGATTAATATCCTCTGTCCTCTTTTCTAGGAAATCCTCTGTGGGTTTTTATTGAAATATTTGGCAATACAAACAAAGAAAGAAATGTGTGTGTGTGTGTGTGTGTGTGTCTAAGGATCAAATGGGCGATCACCCTTTGGGGAACCTTTCATTTCCTGTTGGGCTCCATTATTCAGGCTCTCACAGAAGAACATTCCCGTGGACTCGTACCTCACTGCAGACCGGGTCAGAGGAGGTCAGGAGACCTCGTGGACTCACTCTGAAGCTCACCGAGACACGTGTTGTTTCGGCCGAACGCACAGCTGACGGGAGATTGACAGCGTCGGGTAATCGCATTAGAAAGTGTTGACTCCGCGTCAGCGGCCAACCCCCGACTCCAGCTGCGGCCTCCCGGAGTGTCATTAGCGCCGTAATGCGGTGAGTAATGAGCCGATTTCGACACGCACCTGACGCTAGAAAGTTGGGACGACGCTTCTCGTTCTGAGACACAACCGACTAAACGTGTGTGGTCTCTGCAGACAGAGGGAGACGGAATTACACCTCGCTAATGAACTTGAATAAAGCAGCTCGACACTCCTCCCAGATCAGTCAGAATGTGTGTGTGTGTGTGTGTGTGTGTGTGAGGGGGAGAGTGATGGAGACGACATGTTAATGAGTAACTAATCATTTCTTTCGGACTGAATTGGTGGAATAATAATAATCTTCAGTCGAGCAAATGTGACCCATTCTGTCACTGGAGATATTTATAAGTGTGTGTGTGTGTGTGTGTGTGTGTGTGTGTGTGTGTGTGTGTATCTTTCCCCCCTTTTGAGTTAATTGACACCGTGCTCAGACTGCGGTTCGCCCGTCTCAATGACCGTCGCCATGGAAACGGCGTTTTGGTGTGACAGGTGCGTCGGCGGGCAGATCCGGACGCGGCGAACCACGAGGGACCCCCCCCCATCCCCCCCCATCGCCCCCCATCCCACCTCCCCGCACAGGACACAGGAAGAAGGACACAATGCAGAATGGTCACAATGAACACGTTCGCTAATAAATACAAAAAATAGAAGCGCTAAATGTCAACAAACTGGTGTGAATATTTCAGGCTGCGTTGTTATTCCACCTGACGGAGAGGTCTTAAATATTATCCTTCACTCCTGCGTTATTTTAATGAAGGACAGATTACCTGCAAACATTGTCCCTGAAACAATGACGCACCTTCACAACTAAACGCAGTGAGCATCTAGCTCTCCTGGAGAAGGAAATACACGTCGGAGGCCGTCAAAGCAGAGCTGACCTGTGACCTCAGCTCACCTGTGACCTCAGCTGACCTGTGACCTCAGCTCACCTGTGATATCAGCTGACCTGTGACCTCAGCTCACCTGTGATATCAGCTGACCTGTGACCTCAGCTCACCTGTGATCTCAGCTCACCTGTGACCTCAGCTCACCTGTGACCTCAGCTCACCTGTGATATCAGCTCACCTGTGATATCAGCTCACCTGTGATATCAGCTCACCTGTGATATCAGCTGACCTGTGACCTCAGCTCACCTGTGATCTCAGCTCACCTGTGATCTCAGCTCACCTGTGACCTCAGCTCACCTGTGACCTCAGCTCACCTGTGATATCAGCTCACCTGTGATATCAGCTCACCTGTGATATCAGCTGACCTGTGACCTCAGCTCACCTGTGATCTCAGCTCACCTGTGATCTCAGCTCACCTGTGACCTCAGCTCACCTGTGATATCAGCTGACCTGTGACCTCAGCTCACCTGTGATATCAGCTGACCTGTGACCTCAGCTCACCTGTGATCTCAGCTCACCTGTGATCTCAGCTCACCTGTGACCTCAGCTCACCTGTGATATCAGCTGACCCGGTCTCCTCGTCCCTCAGTGAATGTGGCCTTAAAGGAGACTCGAGAAGGCCATTGAGCTGAACAGATGACCTCTTGACCTCGAGAGGCTCGACCACGTGAGCAGACCAACATCTGGCCGCAGCGCCGTTTCGGGAGAATTGGCTGCAGCTGCTTTTTTTTTCTTTTTTCTTCAGGACTAGTCGTCATTTTGCGGGCTTCCTGGCGTCCTTTGATTCTCGGCCCGCATCCGATTGGGCCGGACAGGTTGGGTCCGGTGTGCCGGGCCTGATTTCTTCCTAATTGCTTTGGGCTTGATCCTGTCAGGTTGCATTTTGTTCTGCAGTCTTGATTCTGTATCTCTATATTTTTTCCCTTTCTGTTACCGGTATGAATGCGACCCGTTGACACAAAATCAAAATGTTTTGGCTCGCTGATCACTGCACTCGGGCTTTGATCAGGTTTAAACTGGATCCAGGTCCAAAAGCAGCCTCATCATGTAATTCCCTTCATTAAGAAATTCATATATTCAGTTGGTTTTCATTATCTAACCAGCTTCACTAATGTCTCCGGGAGGTGTTTGCTGGTGTTTATTCATTTATTAACAAAAACATACAATCATTTTAAAAACACAGATTTGTTAATAATTCAAGTCAAATCCCTTAGTTATCATTCAGGTGCATTTGTGCTCACGACTTCGAGGAGACGAGGTGTAACGAGGGGGAAATGAGGTCATCTGTCCATCATCGTCTCGTACTGTTGGACATCGGGTCCAGTTCGTCCACCAGGTGCGCCGCAACCAATGAGAGGACGAGACGGAGAGCTGCTGAGTATTAGAGAGCAGGCCTTCCCATGCAAGCGTGAGGTACACCTGCTCCCAGTGTGTGTGTGTGTGTGTGTGTGTGTGTGTGTGTGTGTGCGTGTGTGTGTGTGTGTGTGTGTGAGAGACACATGACAGGAACAAAGAGTGATGGGAACGAGCATGCAGCGTCACCTACCATGTGTGTGTGTGTGTGTGTTCCAGTGTGTGCACTGCTGTGGACTAGGTTCCAGGTGTTTAAGCAGGCTTGCGTGTGTGTGTGTGTGTGTGTGTGTGTGTGTGTGTGTGTGTGTGTGTGTGTGTGTGTGGCTTGGTGGGTAGTTGTGCGGCACGAGGAGTGATTGGCGGCGCCCGTTTGGGAGTTGCTGATAACACACACAGGAGGGCGGCTGCCACAGATGAGCTCTGTCAAGCTGTCACACACACACACAAACACACACACTCAAGGAACGTTTATTCACAGAGCACATTTGAGAACAACACTCGGTGACCAGGGGGTTCGACAAAGACATCCAATAACACCGGGACAGAGAGGAGGACGGTGTCCACAGCACGTCTCACACGGCAGCCACGCTCTTAACTATTTGGTTATCAAGTCTATTTTGAGACAGATATTTAACATCATCACCATGGCGATGAAGCAGCTGGAGGTGGAGGAGCATCGTCCAACTAGGGGCAAGTCCTTCCACAGTTTTGGGCTTTCCACAGAATAGAAAGGTCCCTGTTCCTGGTCCGGCTCTTCGATTCAGCATCCGCGTGGTTTTACAACCGAGGGAGGTTTGGGGTCCCTCTGCTGGAGCCTGTTGCCCCCGGCGACCCGACCCCCGGAGGAAGCGGTTGAAGATGAGACGAGATGAGAGATGGTCTTACAGACTCAACATAACCGCCAACATAACAACGGCGGGATGCATTATACTTCCTCAAAATAGACCCCCACTCGTAAGGAAAATAAAATAAAGCCTTATTCACACAGAACACTCTGCTTCCAGAGGCTTTTCACAGGCCTTGAGAGTGGAGTTCAGAGTCTCCACCAGAGACCAAATGCTCCACCTGTGGAGGGAGGCGATCGGAGGGCAGCAGGCGGCGGCTTTTCCTCTGAAGCAACTTCCAGCTGGAGGATTTAATCGAGGCGAGTGATCAGCAAAAAGTATAAAATACATAAATCCCACAATTTGTGACGGTGGATGTGACGTGCGAAGTGGCGGAAAGCGCTGACGAGCAGCGTCGCCGTGCCAACGCGGGCATAGAGTAAAAAATGAGATGACCAGAGTGAAATAATGCTACGAATGCATTTAATTAGTTAAAATCATGAGGAATGATTATGAAGCACAGGATCAAACTCGCCATCCATCTTTTCACAAAATCGCAAGAAAAGGAATTTCACCTTTTTTCTATGAAGGAAAAAACAACAACACAGAATACATTGTGTATCTTTTTATGTGTGTGTGTGTGTGTGTGTGTGTGTGTGTGCAACCTCACCTGGCGTACACACACACACACACACACAGGCACACATTGAAATGCAAATAATAGACATTTACTAACATAATGCAGCCCTTTAGGGATCAATTACCCTCACTGGCATCTTTATCATCTCAAAGCTTTGTCTATGAATACCTCCCCCCCCCCCCCCCCCCCCCCCACACACACACACACACACACACACACACACACTATGAAGCCATTTTGATAGTTGAGATGTGTACGCTCCTCTCAGAGAATGCTATCTCCTGCGACAGCTCGCCAAGCAGCACAATAGCTTTTATTGTAATGACTGACAGAGAGAATCTCGTCTGTGTGTGTGTGTGTGTATGTGTGTGTATAAGAGAGAGAGAGAGAGAGAGAGACCAGAGACTACCTGTTGAATATTCAGGACCTCGGGGGACAGTTTCTACTTGGCAAGTGAACTGTGAAGCAGGTTCTTTGCCTCATGGTGTGTGTGTGTGTGTGGGGGGGGGGGGACACTAATGCCTGTGGATGCTTTCGTTAAATTCTGTATGTGTAAAGTCCTGCCAAACAAATTTCTATTTTCTTATCCAAGTGCCTTATTGTGAGGTAATAACTGGGATGAAAGCGAGTGTAAATTCGACTGTGCTTGAAAATGTCAAACTTCAGGCAGCATATTTTATTCTACTCAAGAATTTAGGTCTGTGGTGCAATGAGGGGGAAGTTCATTTTATTGATAATACCATAAAATAAACACTTCCTATGAACACAAGCAGCAGTTGGTATTTCCAACGCTCACTTTCTCCCCCGATCACTTTGATCCATCGTTTGTTCATCTTCATCAACAGGACGAGAAAACGAGGTTTCATCAGCATCTGGATGTAATTAAGACGACAAAAATCCACTTGACACAGGGTTTTTTCTCAAATCTGAGATTATAAATGAGAATAATAATTCCTACTAAAATTTAGTTTGTACAGAAAGCAAATAGGACCTAAAGTCCAGCTTCAGACAGCTACCAAATAACAGCTATTTTTACACTATTTCTTTATGGCTTAAGAACTGACATCAGCGCTTGTGGTTCATTAACCTTACGGAGAAGTTAATTTAACCATTAAAGATGGAAAATCCCATTACTTTGCTACCATTGATAATCTGTAGAATCACAGCCCGTAGGGGTGGGTTTGATTTATTTCAGTAGCTGCAGGGTCACTCCGCGTTATCACCAAGATTAGATATCCAAGATGTACAAGCACTTCAAATTGTTGGCAACGCGCCAACTTATCATTTTATTTTTTAAACGTTGACACCCATCTTATTGATGTTTCTCCATTACGGCTTTCGCTAGTTTGAAAACCCTCATTTTAAAAAATTCATCTCTAACAGACAATCAATGAATGAATGAACGAGTTCGTGATGAATGGAAAAAAAAACTCTTGATTTCCACCACAAAAGAATATTAAAATTGAAGAGAGGAGCAAATCTTTGCTTTAGTTAGATGGGAACTGGTGACATGGGGGGGGGGGGGGGTTAGGGTGCTTAAGCAATCACGACCTGGCACAAGGTGCATGTACATAATCAATTATTCATTTGGACGATGGAGGGGGGGGGGGGGTGCGTTATTGAGCTGTATGTCGTCTGCTGTTTAATAATGGCCCAACTGTGCATGGCTCCGTCGCGTTGACCCGTCGCACTAATCAATCAATCAATTTCAAATCACTGCGGATGGAAATGTAAACCAATGTGGCAACTGACAAAGTCTTTGTTTTTATTCTGGTACTTCGTGAGGATTCTTTAGACTTATAAAATCCTGCTTATTCTAGATTGCATCAAAGTATAAATATGATATTCTTAGGCAGCAGCCAATGAACTGTGGTCCAAAATGAGCCTTTAACAGTTGATTTTTCTTCCCTCAAAAGCAGATGATGTGATTTGTTATTTTTTAAATGGAGCAGCTCTAAAGAGGACAGTTCATTTGTAAAAGAAAAGAAAAGAATTTGACCCAAACGTGTTTGTTTTTTTGTTCACCTCTCGAACCAAATAAAAAGTCATGGCTCACCTGGAACCTGATTAACAGACTTTCCCCGTGAAAAGGAGACCGTAATCCTGGACCTGGCGACATTGTGATTTACAGACGTGACAGAAAGAAGCCCTGATTACTGAACTACTCGCTCATATTGCTGAAAGTTGTTTCTAATCTATCACAAAAGATGATTTGTTAAATACATTAAAAAAAACTCCAGTTCTGCTGAGCCGGTCCATTCAAATGGGCTGAAGATGAAAGGCTATTTGTTCAGCTTGATGGGCATTAGAGGCCCAGCTTGTGCTGCAGTGGTTCACCGTGTTTTGTCCTGTGCTGCCCCCCAGTGGAGGACGGACCAACACGCACTCTGGACTAAAACGTGGATTTCTCCCCCCTTTCCAATATGAAAATGAATGAAGAACACTTGACTTCTACTGTAGCAAAGCTTTACTGAGTCATGATCAGGCATTCCAGAAAAAAAATATAAGTATATATAAAATTGCATTTGAAAGGTCACAATCTGTATTTCCAGTCAGCCTGATCAGTGACACATTTCCTACTTATTTTGTAATTACAGACCTCCTCAAAGCAGGAATCTTCTCAGTGTGTCATAACAATACTGCCAACATTATTTTCCCCAAAAAAGAAAATATATAAATCTACTTCATATCTACAGCCAGCTGATGCCATTATACTGACAATACTTTAAAACTGTTACAACACTTTCGGACAAATATCTGAACAGCGAGCAGTGGCATAAATAAGAGAGTCGGCTCCCTTTGTTCACAGACAAGACTGAAATGAGGCTGTGACTTTAGTGGTTACAATGTCTATCGTATTGAGGTTAAGAACGTGACACATGACGAAATGGGATGGTTGAGATGTTTCCCTCCAGTTGGGAAGCGGATCAGACCCAGAGAGCGCGTGGTTCAGCCTTCTCACATCCGAGTACATTCTTTTCCATAAGGCAGAAGCTGCAGCACATTCATCCCAGCAGCATCTTCTGCAAATCACTTCACAATCCACCCAAAGCGGCCTCTTGCATTTACGTCGTTGATTTTCAAGGTAAAGATCATCGCAGGTAGAGGCTTCGAGGATGGGATGACTTTACACAAACCTCAGTGTTACTCAGAGTCACGACGAGTTCACAAAGTAACACAACGGACTTCATCAATGATTACAACGTTCAAAAAGGGAAAGTAGGAGCAGGATAAAAATAAAAAAAGCGGTCAGCTACGTCGTCGTCCGATGCAAAACGTCGATTTCAAGCTCCAGTGTTGCAAAACATTTCCAGTGGTCTTCATACAGCGTCAGCTGGATTGTTCTGGTCCTTCATCCAGTGAACCCGATCCAGTGGTGTGAATGAACAGTAATAAAACTAAAAAGGGAGGAATTAAAAAACAACAAACGGGAGAAAAGCAGCGTTCCCTTTTGCTTTTGTTTCCCTTCAGTGCCGAGAGACTTTAGAGCGTCAGACCCGACTTCCCCTCTGCAGCAAACCAGCGAGAGAGACGGAGACTCGGCAGTTAGGTCTCCTGAGGACGTCCACACCGAAGCTACACGATTAACAAAAACTAGGCTACGCGTCACGTCGTCTCGAAAAGAAACTGTCATCACATTCCTATAATTCTCCTGTGTGCCAAGTTCAGTTTGTCCCGTATGTGCGTCAGTGTGGGTGCAACGTCCCTCACAACCTCGGTGTGTGTGTGTGTGTGTGTGTGTGTGTGTGTGTGTAGGGGGGGGGGGGGGGTGGTGATGGCCGCTCCTCGTCTCTCCATCAGAGCTCAGTGGTCAGGAGACCTCTGGGTTTGGCTCCGTCCTCCGGGGCTGCAGAGCTGCAGGACAGACGGCAGAACGACAGACGATCACAACGCCGTCCAGAACTTTACGGCACACAATGGAGTACAAATATAAAGTTGCATTAGATCGAAATGTGCAAATACTATTTATTTGGAGGTCTTTGTGCTTTAGTGAAGTACAGCACTTCAGAGAAGGTGCTTGACAAGGCCTCAACGTGACCTCATGATTTCTATAAGCAGCGGCAAGTGACTCTGAACACTTGTTTTTGGGGGGAGTTTCAGCTGAAACGGAGGCCTTTTCCTGCATGGTCAGCATCCTGCAGAGATCGCTTTAAACACAAGCTGGAGGCACTATTCCCGAGAGCTTTACCTGCCAGAGATGGTGTTATGTGTGTGCACGAGGTGGGGGAGGGCCGGGGTGACAGCGGCTCCCCCATCTGCAGGGAGGAGAGGGTTGACCTTAGCAGGGGGGTCAAGGTCGAGGAGGCCGTTAGTAAAGGCGCCGGGAGGCTGCATTAGAAGGGGACGAGGGAGAAGGAAGGAGGTTATTCTCTACATAGCTTCTAAAAAAAAAAAATTGAGCAGCAACTATGCAAGAACATCTGGACCAAATGGGCGGTTTAACATGAGACAACAGATTGATCACTCACAGCAGCAGCAGGAATGATCCAGCGAGGCGTGATGGGAGGTTTGGGCTGCTGCACTGGTGGTAACTGGGAGACAGAACGATCACAACACTGCATTGAGCAAACTAATGGGTGGCATTCTACCACCTTTCATCACTGACGTGGGGTTTCTTCAAAACGCTTGATCCTCAGCACAGAGATAAAAAGGGGAGGTGGTTGAAATCTTCCCCAATCAACAATGGTTTGGCCAAACTTGGTAAAAAAAAGAAAAGGTCTATAATGCATTGAAACTCCATGAAAGCAAGGTAAGCGTTTGCCTGAGGTTAAAGGTCACGGGTTCACGCCCTGCGGTGAACTCGTCGGTCTTACCACGGGAGCAGCGTCCGTGAAGTCGATCAGGTTGTCGGACAGCGGGCCGATGTTGTGAAGTTCCTCAGCTTTTCCCTGCAGAACAACAGCCACCGTTACAAATCCTCAACAGCGACTCAAAGAGGAGCCAATAAAGCAGCGCGCGGGACAACGCTGGGTTCTCCGCTTTAACTCGTTATGCAGTAACTGTTGGACGAAAGCTGAGAAGTCGCCTGCTGTCACTTTGAATCCCCTCCGGTTACAGAGCGGCCATAAAGGCGCCGTTGGGGGTTACCTTCGGCGCCGCGCCCTCGCTGGCAGACTCCGAGGGAGTCAGAGGAACCTTGGGAGCAGCCGGGTGCAGATCGTTGGCGAGCCTCTCTGCACTGATGAGCAGAAAAAAAATAATTAAAAACAGAATTCCAGGTACCTCTTCACCTGTATTTCACGTGGCTCTTGGTACATTTAGTTACACATTTGATAAGTTTCAAGAAAACCTTTTCATTCATGTGATGAATCGGTGGCTTGTTTAAGACAGCATGAGAGCACAGTGACAGCATGTCTGTTTAGTCCTGCTGTCAGAGACGCCAGGCGTATCCAGGCAGAGCTCAGGTCATGTGACTCAACACGCGCAGCAAGTACACACACATACACACACACTGCTTAGACACGCCAACAGATGTCAGCAAAGACCACAAAGAACGAGCACCGCCTTTGTCTTCGGTGAAGGTTGTGTGTTGCGTATTATAATTTGGGTGTAAAACAATGAAGGAAAATCAACCAAAAAAAGAAAGATGATCTCCTTTCCTTCCCGTTTCACTCTCAGTACGGATCATGAATGCAAATAGAGTCAAACCAGGTAGTCATAGGAGAGAGACGGACCTGGCCCCTGACTTGAGCAGGTCCCGGGACTCGGGGACTTCAGGGCGGCTGCTGAGGGACAGAGACGAGTTGCTGCCCAGTCGCCCGGAACGAACCTTCAACCTGCAAACAGAACGAGCTCAGATCTCTACTCGCAATTTCTGCTTCAAATATTAACACAAAAATAAATCAAACACTTTTACAGCAACAACAAATTCAAAATTCTAAAAATTCATCATGGATCTAATTGAATGAGGTAAGAGGGAGAAAGCACATTTAAAGGGATTGTTTTACATAAGGATATAGACAGTATAGATCGTTACAAACTGTAATTAACAAATCTTACGCGGCTCACTTCCCCCCCCCCCGCGCCCCCATCATCATCATCATCATGAGCCTCCGAGACAAAGCAGGGATTTGCTGCACAATCTGTAACAAGGAGCTGAGGGTGATGTAATGTTTCCTGAGATACGCAAATAATCCTCATGAATATTCAAGCTCTTGATCAGCTCCAGCTGCAGGCTGAGCGCCGATTGGCTGAGACGACGTGTTGGCAGTTGGCATGACTCAGGAAGGTGGAGGAGGGAAAAGGCCCACATTTCACGGCTTTTCTCCCGTTTCCTCTGCACGGAATGTATTAAAGAGGAGAGAAGATCGTACCTTGCTGAGGCCTCCTGCAGGTTACAGTTTTTATCACCAACAACCACGACATGTTCCTCCAAAGATCCCTACACAGCAGAGCGGGGGGGGGGGGGGGGAGAGATTAATGGATGGACGGACTGGAGACCAAACAGGAAGGCAGAACAACAACCGGGACACACTGATGAGTCGACTGAGGCGGTCCGTTCCCCACCTTGAGGGCAGCGGCCTCCACCTGCGCCTTCAGGATGTTGCTCTTCAGATCCTCTGGGGGGCAGAGCGCCGCGACGACGGGACTGCCGCCGGCGCTGCTCAGTCCACACTTCTCCGTGAGCTTCACCACGTCCTCCTGTTGGGACACGCACGTTGACTCTGAAGACCCCGAGACGACCCCGCTGCGCTACTTTCCCTGCACTATTTGGACAAGCCCCCTCACCTGATTGTTCATGGCCATGTTGACGTTGACGTTCTTTGGAGCGGCGAGAAGCGGGCTGCTCTCCAACTCCAGCTGCTTCAGCCGAGCGGCCGCTTCTGGGGAGACACGGCGTTCGTTACACACCGATCGGACGGCTTCCATCGCGGTCGACAGGGTCCACGTGTGGGGGGGGGTCTGCGACGCGCCATCGCTGGACCGCGTTAGTTTAGCCTCATTTCTGAATACAAGTCGGTTGTCTGTGGCCTCACCAGCGAGGCCGAGGGGGTCTTCCCCGGTGGCGCCGGGGGGTGCGTAGGCGCAGCTCGGTCCGGCCTCGTCCGCGGACGTCTCGGCGGGGTTGACAGGGGCCCTGAGGACGTCATCAATGCACGTCTCCATCAGGTCAGCGACCGCGGGGAGGCTAAAGATGGGAAACGAGAGCAGGAGGAGGGCGTAAAACAAGGGAAACGGCGGAGGATATAATGCAAGGGTTAAATTACAGGTGTTTGACTTACCTGCAACGTCCATAAAACATGAATTAACTCTGAAAAGATCTCAAAACCGGCCCATGATGAAACATCAGAAGACATTTTTTTGGAAAGTTTGGAAAAAAATGAAACTGCATATGGCTGTATTCAGAATTTAAAAAAATGTTGGTTGTCAGGAATTTGAAAAAGTACAAAGAAGTTTCCGGTTCTTTCACAAAGGAACTGTGCTCAAGAGGGAAGCTTAAAATACAAAACATTGGAGAAAACACGATTCAGTTGGAAATAAGGCAGCAGAGCAATAAAATAACCTTAAGGGGAAAAGATGTGGTCCAATATTCAGGGTTTTAAAGCGACTTGAAGGAGAACATTTGATACTGTGGTGGAAGCTCTTCCAGGTAAATTACCTCATATTCCTGTAGCCCGAAGACATGGTGAAACACGAGAAGTATCCACTACTCATTATTACTTCTACTGCCTGAGAGCAGCAGCTTGAGCACAGCACACGCAGAGATGTGAAGAACAGTAAACACTCCCACATGAGGAGTAACCCACGAAGGAGACCATGACGTGTGGTTAAAATTAAAGGCCACGCTTAAAGTAGCCAGGTGAATAGATTTCCTTTGTTTTGGGGCTTTACCCCACTAGCTCGTAGCGAGCGATTGAATATCATCTTTATGATGTGTTCATTGGCTAAAGTACATAAAGTGAAACCCAATGGCAAAAGAAGCATTCGACCATTCGAGAAAAACTACAAAACTACAAATTGTCTTCTCAATCAAGAGGGATCCGGTCTTTATTCTCCGATATGATTTTGGATGAGATCAGAATGGTTTTACATCCTTTGGTCAAAGCTATGTTGTAACTAAGCATAAATATGAGGAAATCATCTTCATTGGTTGAACTGTGCAAGAAAACGTTGATGTTGGTGATGTAGTCGAGGTGCAGCTTTCATCTGTCCAAAGCACCACTACCTGGGGGGGTTACACTTCACAATAACCCCTCCCACCTGTGTTCACATCACAAATACACGTTCGAGTCACTTGTGAACATTTCAATGGGATCGGGGCGGCTGGATTTCGAGCCTAATGTTGGATGAGAAGGTACTTTTCAGATGAGAGTGTACGGTCAAAGACAAATCTACTGACCCTCGTATCCAACTACCTTTTAAAACAAAAGCAGATCCACAAAATGTGTCCAACACGTTAAATACAAAAGAGAAAAATCACATTTTCATTTCAATTAAATATATTTAAAAAGAAAAAACTGATTTTGAGCAGAAAAAGACCAAGATAAACCCTCCAGGGAGGAACTATGTGACTTCTAGTTTCCTGACGGAGTCGAGAGTGGAAGTTGAATTCCTCAGCCTCCCATTGATACCACCACCCCCCCCCCCCCAGCCAGCCAGTTTCACCATGAGGTTAGAAGTGAAGGACAGCTCCCCTAAGGGAAGGGAGCGAGGAGAGACACAGTGAAATGTGTAGGAAGCAACAACTTTCACAACTGTCCAAGGAGCGAGGCCCGAAGACGAGGACGTCACATCACGCAGTGAGACACTTATTCAGCTACAAGGCCCCGTCGCACCAAACGAGTCCGTCCATGCAGCGCTCTGGAATAACAGAAGTTATTTCTCCTTGGCGGGTCACTGCAGAGCCGTTCCCCATTTGTCAGTGTGATGTCCGATGGGTGTCAGTACAGGGAGGGGGGGGGGAGGGGGCGGGGCGGGGGGGGGGGGTTGCGGTCGGATCCTCGGGTCCGGACGGCCCGTGGCAGGGAGCTTTGACGAGACATGAGCATGAGGGGTGGAGGAGAGGAGACCTGAGGAGAGCAGGGTGGAGGATAACGTAAAGAGGCTGTGTGGAGCGAGAGGAAGGGAAGCACCAAGCGAAAGCAAAGGCCAGGAGGAGATCGTGTGCTGGTTTGACTCGTTGAAGGGAAACTGTGAGGAGGAGCAGAAGGGAACTAGGAGTTTAGCTGATGACATCAGTCAGAAAGAGAAGAGGAGTTGACATGCAGGCGGCCTTGTAGCCGGTATGATTTGGATTGCATCATCAGCGTTAAGAGCAATAAGCAAATCAGTATTGATTCCCCTTTGAGCTTAGCAAAGCGGGAGGACGACGGCGGGACGGATGGAGGAGATTGACGCCTCGGGGGCTCCATGCAAAGTCAAAAGTGATCAGCACTAAAAAGCAGGAGTGGGAGGAGAGAGGGATCAGTCTGAAGTAGTAAAGTCTCTTTCAAAGTATCCTCCTCCGGTCCACTGAGTCAGGTGTGAACTGTTACCACGGGCTGAGTGCATGGACACAAACACACGAGGGCTTAGGATTTTGTAAAGTGGTTAGTGAAAGCTGGACAGCAGGTCTACTGCAGAGGAATCCAGGTCTTTGCTACGCTAAACTGTTTTTTTGTTGGTACGTTTAAAGCTAGTTTAAAAACCTTGAAACTGGGAAGTGAAACATCCGGAGCCTTTGCCTTTCCAGCTAAAGGAAAAAGAGTTTGTTGAGAGGGAGGCGGGGAAGACGGTATTTATAGCTTTTAGGATTTACCGTTGAGCGACAGAGTTTGAAAGAGGAGTAATGAGACGGGTCATCGCTCTGTGTGCACCTTTTCAAGGTCACGTCTGTGCATCCTGTTTTTCAGGGAAATAAATTAAGAAAAGGACCCAGCCAATACTACCTACTACTACAATGAGGAATTTGCTTTACTAGAAACGGGGTCCGCCCGAGTTGAACGCCAGAGGAGTGTGATTAACAAATAAGAGTCATTATTTTACATCTGGGCAGGTTAGGTTTAAAGAGTGGTTCACTAGATGCACAGCAGGACATTAAAGGGCTGAAAGCAAAGACATCTTCACACTGAAATGCACCCAAGTCTTCAACAGAACGCTCCCAAAGCTGAAATCATCATCACCACCGATTCAAGACGCCCAAAATGCAAATCCCAGCACCGCAGCCCAAATCACACCCATTGGGTTGGCTTGTCATGCTGATCAAGAAGCAGAATCACAGGAGGCCGTTTCCGTACAGTAAAACCCTTCCAAAGCCCGCCACTGCACAGCGATTGATTGGTTGAAGCCGGAGCGATGGCGAGGTTCAGCGCTTGATCGTACCTACCTGGCCGGCCTCCACACACGACCAATTGGTCCTCAGTACATTTTAATACTGGAACACACAGGGGAACAGTGCAGGTTTATAACAGAGGGCGGAGCACTTATTTTAATGTTCATTTACTTGTTCATGCAAAAAAAAAAAAAAAAAAAACACATTTCATCAGATCGATCATGTTGCAGGTTCGCCAAGACAGCGGAAATAAAAGGGGGCTGAGCATGCACCATTAAGAATAATCCTGCCATCTGTGGTCACAGGCTCCGTGGATGAACAACACACCGACCCAACCGGTTCAAACCAGCTGTGGTTCATATCAGTGCGCACTGTAGTAAGCTGCCACTGGCAAACTAATTGGCATTTAACATCCAGTCTCCAAAAATCCAAACCAAAATGCTTCTCTTAATAATAATAAAAATGTTTTTAAAAACAGGCAGCCATTCACAAGAATTAACTCTGCGCTCCGGTACCAACCTCCTCTTTTCTCCTCCAGGACTCCTGGGTAGAGCTTCAATTTCCATGGGTGCACAGGCAGAAGCAGATGCTGGGGTGACCACGGGCGCCGAGGACCAGGCACTTCTACCGGGAGGAGCCTTCAGCCGGAGACAACCACACGCAATAAGTATTGGAAGGTAGCGAGAATGTGAAGAAAAAGAGCTGCAGCAGTAAAGAGTAATGTGCTTCTCAAAGCATTGTAATATTCTAAAATGTTTTATTTACTTGCGTAAATTAACTAAATTAACTTGAAGCTGGGCCTCATTTACTATTTTCTGCTGAGACTACTTTGCTCCGTTTGGTTTTCCCGTGACATGTAGTTCTGCTCCTCACCTTGATGCCTCTGCTGGAGCTGAAGCCGTTGCCTGAGGACAGAATCCTGAGCAGAGAAGAAATGACCAAATGAAAACAAACACCTTCAGGTAATGCAACGTCTATTCAACACAGCTTTAAATGTGGCTAAAAGCCTCAAAAAGCCCCCCGACTCGTCACCGTCTGGGACCCGAGGTGTGATAAAAAAAAAAAGTTAGAGGAACATTAATAGTCACGATGCTGTGAGTCAACCGGTCCCATGACAGATTAAAACCACTGACATCATGCGTTTAGCACACACACACACACACACAACAAAAGGCTACTTCTGCACAGAGATTAAAAGGCAAGCCTTTGGGTGGCATTCGTATATGAAACAAGAGATTTGTCCACACTGTTCAAACGTCAGCGTACTCACTCCTGGGGATGGAACGCTCCTGTGAAAACACAACAAACAGACAGTTAGTGCAAAGTACTAAAAAAAAAAAAAAAAAAAAAAAAACATGCTACTGGGAATTTGGGCTGTCAAAAATTGCTCGTTTGAATATTCGCTTTGTTGTTTCTTCACATTTGAATATTAATTTTCACAATTGAATATCTGATTTTAAGGACTATTCGCATATAGAATATTCGTTGACAGCCCTACAGGTAATGCGCATACTTCCTTTACTAAATGCATTGCTCGTGTATGTGCTTGCATCTGAATGTTTCTTTGCTATGTGATGTGTGTGTGTGTGATATGGAGGGTTAGGAGTTAGACGCATGCTGTGCAGAGTCGTCCTCGCCTCTGTTCTGCATGGTTCTCCTGGAGTACCGGCGACTGGGCCTTCTCTCAAAGGAGGCGGACCGTCTGGCTTTGTTGGCCTTGGTTGTCTGATACTCAGTCTTCCCACTGGCCACAAACACACAAAAATACATTCTAAGACAGGAAAGGACATCGTTCCAGCTGCCCGACAGCTTTCCGAATGATTCATGGATTAAAAAGTCCCAAAGAAAACAAAAGTCACAGCGGTGCCCCCCGCTGAACTCTGGACTCATCCAAGCGATAACCTTCCATTAACAACAAACCCCGTAACCTCTGTGTAAAACCAACAATGCTTATCCAACGAGGTCACACACACACACACACGTTGACATCGAGTGCCTGTCTTGTGCCACTGAAACATCTGCATAAACTCATGTACAGATAAGGACACTGCACAAAAACTAGGACCATCTGCTGCTGTGGTCCAACAGATTGTACAGAAACAAACACACAGTCCAACCGGACTGTTCCCAACACTCGTCTCAACATTCTTATCTTCAAGCATTTCTCATTTAGATAGAGCCCACTTCATATCATTTACACACTATATTTTCACATGTATTTGATAGAAGTGAAGTTTGACACAATTTAAGATATTTGTTTTATTAGTGGGAAAAAAAACTTCTAAATTAAGATATAATGAGCAAAAACACCTAACCCCTAACAGGCAAAATGTAAGCCGTGGGTTTAAATGCAGCGTCTGCTAAATGACATGTAATGTAATCATGTAAAAGCATTTTGAAGAAGGTTCAGCCGTGTGTCACCTGTATCTGAAGCGTGATCCCATGCGGATGAACCCGGAGCTTGCAGAGTTCTTTTGGACCGGCCCTCTCAGCCTAAAGAAGGCATGGTGCTCTACGGCACACTTCCAGAGGTGCTTACAGGCCTTGGGGTGGTCCATCCTGAAGACAAAAGTGTGCTCCTGTTCTTTGCCCTGGGGGGGGGGATTGGTTCCATGTTAGATTGGGAGCTCGATTGAGGAAGGAGACTAATATGTGAAGACAAGATCTAAAGAGATGGGTTACCTTATGTAGGTATAAACCAACATTAAAGCCGCAAATAAAGACAATATTTATATTTTGAACATCAAAATGATTGGAGCTTTGAAGGTGGAAGCGCCTGAAACGTACGTTCTTTGACTCCTCTGGTTACAAAAAGAAGTTGAAAGTCAATGAGACGATGACCCTATTTGTAGACTGATCCATTACCTTGGCAAACAATGTAAAGATAAGTTTGTGGTCCAACTCTAGCATCAGTAGTCTTTGATGCAGCGTGATGTTCCTTTGGGTAAATATGGCCAGGTGTGCTTTGGGGCGGGGCTACCTGGTGTTGGACATGTAACCACCAGAGCACTGCCCAGCCTGGGTGTCGTCTGTGGTTTCGTCTAAATATTTGAACCCATTGAGTCTCTTCTCACCTACATTTTGGGGGCCTGAAAATGTCAGTATTCTGTTGCACTGAGCATCAACATCTTGTGTCACTGTTGGAAGAAACGACCAACAAAAAGCTTTCCTAATGGCTCTAATTATAGTGACAGACACATTTAGTTCCACAGAGGGGAGAAGCTATTCAACAATTTTCAATGCAATTAAACTGAAAGTTGGTCAGAGGCAACATTCTCATCTCTGAGGCTCCTGCTATATCTGTGTGTGTGTGTGTGTGTGTGTGTGTGTGTGTGATACAAACATCTCGACAGAGCTGAGAATTACAGTCCATGCAGTAAATGCCTGTAGAGAAAAGACTAGTATGCAGCATATAACTGTTTGGGACAGAGCTGTGTGTGTGTGTGTAGGAGTTAGAGAACGGTGCATACCAGAAATACCGGAGGGGGCAGGCTTCTTTATTAACCTCACTCAGACCTCCAGGATAGACATGAACAGCCTCTCTCTCATGCACACTAGCCTGCGGGTAGCACAACGCTAAGCCTGGTTTCATTTTGATTTGGAACCAGCCTCCTTTGGGGCTCAGGCACTGCTTCCAAATAGCTTTAAGAGCAGTATGTACGGTTTGAAACCAATTATAAGGTTTGTAAATAACCAACTTAGTTGTTTATGTCCCCATTTGCATCAGGAGCAAAGTGTGGCTAGTGCAGTACATTCTTTATAGTCAGAGTACATTGCGTCATTGATAAAGCGGTTATCACGAGGGGTGACCTTGGGAGACTTGGCGCATGTGGTTCATTTTCGTTTGTGTGGCAAGTATCCGAGTGTGTTAGCTCACGTTCACCTGGTCATCGTCCTCCACTACCACAAGCGTCAGTTTGCTCTTCTTAAAATCCAGACAAGTGATCTTGGGCCTACAACAATTCCAAAACACACACACACACACACACACACAAACAGAGGCAGGAATGCTGACAAGTTGTTTTGACCAAGCATTGAAGTAAAGATTCCCGGAAATAGTGACGTAACCAAACGTACCAGAAGAAGAGCCCTATCTTGGTTTCCCCTTCAAACACCAGAACTCCAGTGGGTGTCAAACCCAGACTGTACTCATTGCCATCTCTTGCCTGCATGGTAGATATCGGAATAGAGGATGTGTAGAAGAAACAGCAAAAGGGTTAACAGTACATGGTAGTGAGGAGAGTGCCTGTCAGCTACCTTGACCATATGCATGTCCACACCATACATTTCCAGCCACTTGGCTTTATTCAGGTAGTTTATTTCAGCTTGGGCTGGCATCTGACCTCTGAAAGAAAAAGGGGGAGATGAAACAAAAACAGGAAGACATTTCTGCCTGCTTAAAAACATGCAGTGCAGATCCAAGCCGAAGGGACGCGACAGCAGGAATGCATCAAGTCCACACATGGACTCCCTTTATCATTAGAATCTGCTTTCTATGGCCATCGTCTAAAGGAATCCTCGTCATTGAAAGCAGTTTCTTACCTGCACTCCTTCCACTTGTTGTATATCTCCAGCTCCACGTCCTCTGTCTGGTTGGGGGTGAAACGAAACTCTGACACCAGGTCCAGATTATGTTCTAATGGGTCACAATCCCCGAGCTCAGCTGAAAACACACAGGCAAGCACACTTGGTTTACACCGACACCAACGTGTTTTCACAAGGCAGATTCCAGCGGGGCTGCTGTGCAGATGCATCGCATGCTGACTGGTAGTCAATGAACTGACGATTTAACATTCCTGAGATACGGGTACAGCGGAGCGGAGAAGCAGGACAGAGACCGAGACGCCTGGGTTCGGATTGCATTCGGGGTAGATAGGAGCAATCAGGACCTCGCTGTTGAGCTAGTCCAGATGTGGGCACAGCCTCGGGGGATCGGGAGGAGAAAAAGACTATTTCACTCTTCTCCTATCCCACCAATTGTCAGTGGAGTAAAACATCATTTGGAACATGGGGGAATGAGGGGAGGAAGCTCAACCAAAGGATTGAGAGGAGACAGAAAGAGAGCAGGATTAGGGGCCCTCTGGAGAGGAGGGAGCACTAATGAGCTGGCATTTACCCCACAGTGACTGTGCGCGTGTGCTCAAGAGTTTGTGCACGCAATCCCACTCAATAAACGTCTCAAATGAGTCACACCGTGTTCCTCTGAAGCAGCACTCCTTTGCTCTTAAAGTTAAACACTAAAAAGCTATGGTCTTTTTGCTATTCCTCGCTTGGTAGGAGATGCGTCTCTTTCTGTTCCATCAATATTAAATGTAAGTAGACTTCTGACTGACAATACTTATTGGATTAAGAGGTAAATTACTAGAGGCTAAATGTCTTCCCCCTATAGTTGTCCAAAGAGTTAAGTTAACAATGATGAAATACGTTTGCACTTGGGTCCAGGACAAATAAAACAAATCTAAACTTAAACGGGGAGATTAGCTCTAAACTCACTACGAACTTGACAGAATTAAAAAATCTGCGCTCTCAAAAGGGTGCCCTGAAAACACTAAATAAAGGCAGCTATTAAAGAGCCGTTTCCAATTAAGAAGGCTGTGCTTACCCTGTAGCGAGAAGGCAGCCAGCTCCACCGCGGTGTCAAACGGACATTCTAGCCTGGAAGTACAGACACGAGTCAGAAACATGAGCTTAAAACACTTTCACAGCCCCAAACAGGCCTACACCACGTATTACTATTATTATTCCGCCAACATGTAACCTGATAAAGAAAGGCATTACAAAGCAATGTGCTGCCACAATATGCAACAGTTTGGTTAATATTGTGAAAAACAACCATCTTTCTTTGTGACACCAAGTTCTGTCCACGTTAATCCATCAAGTTGGAGGAAGAGAAAAGTAAAAACCCAGGGATGGACTTACTTGCCACTGAGGATGTCTTGCTTTAACTGTAACACAAAGAGGTATCTGAAAGAAAAACAAAACAATGCTGTTTGGTGAGGACATGTAAATAATTTTGCAGTTTTATTGAAAATATTACAGAAACACTAATGCATACAAAAATGGCAGTAAGGAACACCAAAATAATAGTATGTTTGTGGCATAACTCACCTGGTGAGCTCCTCGTGCAGGTTGTTTGGTTCTGAGGAGTAAAACTTAACCCTCAGGTGAAGGCAGTACGGTGGGCCAACTACAAAATGAAAGTAAATCAATCAAACTGACAGTTGAGTAAATCATTTGGACTTCAATGTGATAGCAGAAATACCAGGATGATGTTTTGTTTTAATAAACTGTCTTAAAACACCCAATGAAGCACATTTATTTACACAGTGTTTTGTAAAAAAAATAAATATTTAAGACCACTGTCCATGAACCACGTCTAATAAGAGAAGTGCAATAGGATGTTTCAAAGTAAGCATGTTGGTTGAGGTACTTACTTTTAACTTGTTTCTTGATACTTTTTGTAACATCAAGCCAGTGCTGAAACAACATAAAGGGGATTAAAAACACTGATGAGGTTGAGATGAAGATTAAAAAATACATATGCTAAGTATAACCAACTATTAAACTATTTATTTTACAAAAATAAATAAAATAACCAACTGATGAGTTGAATTGCATGAGGTGCTTCGTTAAAATGCAACACAGACAATATTACACAAACACAACCTGTGTGCTTTGGTGTTTGTGAGGCTGCTCAATGACATCATGCGTTACCTAAACCCTAATCCTATCCCAACACCCTCCCTTAAACCCCCAAATTCAACACACACAACTGTTCTGTGCTATAATTGTTTAATTCTTCGTGGAAGTTCAGGCTCTACGAGGCATGAAATATGTCAAAGAGAGGCGGTAGTGGTGGTGATTGTGTGCCTGCACGTAAAGAGAGATAACAGAGGGACTCGCAGCACTCTCTAGTCTCCTCTCCCCCACATTCCTTATCACAGACACAACCCCCCCCTCCCACCTCCCCCACCCTTTTGATTCTCTGGCTCCACCCCTCAGCTACGTCCTCACACCGGCTTCACAGTGCATCAGCGTGAAGAAACTGGCAGACCAGCGACTTGAAACAGTCTCAGTCAGACCCGGCCTGACTCAGAGCGATGACAAGAGACCCATGACCAATCCCGTTAGTCCATTCACAACGAGGGGGAGGGGGGGTGGGTGCAGAGCCCAGAGCCTCTTTTCAAATGAATGGTGATTAAGACTGAGATCTTGAGTTTGTGTTTGAACGACATTTCAAACGATGAAATGTAAAACAGTTGTGAACATTTGGATACATTTGTTATTAGTCCAGCAAACAAACAAACATTTGGGGGGGGTAGGGGGGGTGGTGGAGAGGTCACTATGTAACGTGTGTATTCTTACCGGCACTTGTGCAGAGTCCATGAAGCGAAGTCCGAAGTAGTCCTTCTCTACGATGTCCAGGTGGTACATGATCTGGTCAAACAGCTCCTCGCCTTTTGCTTTTTTCTGATCAGGGAAACACACACAAACACACACACACACACACACACACACACACAAACAGCAGAGTGAGATGTTGCCCAGAGCAGGATTACAAGTAATAAACTAGGCCAAATAAAAACGAATTGAGTGAACATGAAGTGAAGTTGGTCATTCGCGGTTAGTACGACACAAAGACCAATAAAAAGGAGCAATGAGTCTCAGGGAGGTTAATACATCTAATTTACAATAAAGGAAACGGCAACACAGCTGTGACTCATGAACTATTTTATTGGCTCAATTATTCAGTGTCTCACTGATTATCACATCCTGGAGCAGTTTTAACTTCTCTCCCATCTGTTGTCGTTGTTCCAAGCAGTTATTTATGTGCAAATACAAAAATTAATAAAATGCCATTAATTTTGTTTCGGGTTTGAAGTTTAAATTCCAAAAGACCTGAAAAAAATCATTGCAAATGGCTTTTCCACCTCTCAAAAATAGAGTTGGACTTTGTTGAACATTAAAGAAAACGTTAACAGGTGTGGCCCTTTCAGACGAGGCCGTACCAGTTACTGCCTCTGATTCTGTCTGGGATAGCTCTCCCTCACGCACACACACACACACACACACACACACACACACACACACACACACACCTTCCAAACCCCACCATGAGGCACAGGGACAGGGTTTCCGTGGTAACAGGGACTGTAGTGCCCCAGACGCCGAGGGAACTCGGGTGGCTGAACAGATCATGTGATCACTTGGCTCAAGATGTCAGGAAAAGATCGGCCCATCAAAGATCAGGCTTTCATTTTAAAACAAATAAATTCGGCATAAGTAAGGCTTCCTTGTTTAATGGGTCAGTGCCAACTGGTACATCAACTAAACAACTGGACTAAAACTAACAACTAAAAGCTCCTGCAGTGGACACCTCACTTTGTCAACAACACCATAGTTACATGGTTTCCTACACGGCTGAGATCATGCGCTTAAATGCTGGTTCCATCAGAAACTTACGGTCAATTTAATAAACTTTGTGCTAAGACATTTCCTGGGCAGCTTTGGAGAGACCGGGTTGAGGGGGGGGGGCTGGCTACATGCTAGCTGGCATAGTTGAGTTGCATACCGCACCCCTACAGTACCCAGAGAGTACAAAGGGCTCATTGTGTGCACCCAAGACCTTGTTTTACGGCCTGCTGTATTGTTGGGCTGTTTGCAGTCTCTCTGCCTGTGAGCATCCAGCTCGGTGTCTCAGTTACATTGAGGTATTTAGATGATACTCCCATCTGCTGTAGTAACACACCAGGGCATTTTAAGGAGGGAAGACCGTGTGCTTTGGGCACGTTTGATTTATGGGAATAAAACACCTTAACCTATGACTTCTATAACTGGGAAATGGTTTACCCATTACAGTGCAAGAGATGAGGTTTAAAATTCAGTTTGTCCTTGATGATGCACCAAGTCACATATGCATGTTAAACAATGGAACACCGAGTAGAAGAAATCCAATTCAGTTAATCGATTTAGCTTTAAGAATGTTATTTTGTTGCAGTGACATCAACAGAATGACTTGTTTTGTTTAATAATGAATAAATCTTGCCTGTCAGGCGTTACGCTTTAACAAAAGGAAAAGGAAGGAAGATGACTGAGGGGACAGTGTGGGTGGCAGTAGAGTAAGTAAATACATTTCAAAAAGGAAGGAATGCGAGTCATAAGGTGGTGTGGAATTATGTTTGAGCATGGATGCCACAGAGAGCGCGCACACACACACACACACACACACAAACTGTTAAGCTGGCACCCGGTACGGGAATTCTTTCATGGAGCTAAATTCATAACTGTAACCCCAAAACAAAGATCACCATTTAGATGAGTATAATATCATATAATTCTGAATGAAACTACAACAAAAAGGAAGATATAGTCTTTGTAACTGACAACATGCTAAAGCTGAGACAGACTCCCAGCAACAGTAACGTGCCATGTTTAACTTTTTCTCTCAGTCTGGTTAACGAACTGACGACTGAAACTCTGAATGTGTGAAGCTACAACTTTCTTTTTTTTTTTTAAGCAAATCTGCTCGGCTTCCATTCTAGGGTCAAAAGGTGATCCTGCACCGTTCCTGCTGGAACGGTCTGGTCGACAATCGTATCCAGACACAAGGACCACTCGGCCAGAGTAGCACAACAACCACCACTCAAAACTACCAAAGTGCAAAAACACTGACAACAACCGAGAGCGGGCGCTTTTGATTCAGTTGTTCGGGAAAGAGACACCACATCATGTCTAAATGAGGAATGTTGCCTAAAACATGTGTATTTAATAAAAAGGAATCTGCTGAAATGCATTCAGATATCCAATCACTTTTTCAAACTTCCTTCAGGCACACCCAGCAGACAATGCTAGTGTTTTATAAAAAGGCATGAAAGCACACTTTCTAGCTCAAAGTCAATGAAATAGGAACAACTAAAACTACTACCGTTTTTCCAGAGGGAGAAACTAAAGACTACACAAGTTTAACGTCTCTACTGACAGGAAGGATTACATGTTAATGGTTTGGCAGCTCAGACTGACAAATCAAAAATGTGCGACTTTCCTTGTGAGACGCGCTGAATAACATATGTTCACGCATTCTTGCTCAATAAGCTGGAACGGACTTCACGGATCCTGGTTGAT
Organism: Pungitius pungitius; assembly: GCF_949316345.1. Taxonomy (NCBI): domain Eukaryota; kingdom Metazoa; phylum Chordata; class Actinopteri; order Perciformes; family Gasterosteidae; genus Pungitius; species Pungitius pungitius. The sequence goes on from NC_084909.1 coordinate 1,185,108, forward strand.
CCCAGTTTCATTTACCACCTCGAAGTATCCCTGTGGCTCTTGTGCATTAAGTAACAACCTATATAGAGAATAATAGCTTTTGAATTAAATGAGGAGAAATAAAGAAAGAAGTGTAAAACCACGACCATTTGAGATTTACCTAACAAGACAAAGTAATAATAAAGACATTAAAGTCTTCTAATTAATGCCAATCAATCAGAAGCTTGATCGGGATAGTTAGATACCAGTGGCTTCTCAGAAATGCTGCAAATTTAACAGTAGCAACACTAAAGATCTAGGGCTATAGATTTAAAAAAAGTGTGTACATTCATGCCTTCAGTTATTAAATGCTAGATTACAATTACATTTCACCTTCTACCACAAAAATCTGTTGTTTGTTCAATAAACATTTAACGCAATATGAGAATGGAGAGACAATAGAAGAGGAAGATGTGGGGAGAGTGAAGTTCTGCTTTATGTCCACTTGGTGAGGAGCAGTGCACGTCATGTGATCAAAGAGATAGGATAATAGAATTACAGGTGATCAGCACAAACACACACACCTCTCCAGCCTTCCCATAAATATATAAACGTTGCCCCTTTGACAGCCATAACAGTCACAGCTTTACACTTTTGTTCATGGATGATGTACAAGTGCAGAATAAGCCTTGTTGCCCAGTTAAAAGTTAGCAATAGAGAGAAAAACAGAGGGGTTGGCCAATAAAACCAAAAGTTCTCTCTCCCTTAAGAACAATGAGTGGTTTTCCACTCCAACAGAAACCATATATATTCTTTAGGAGTCACTTCTGATGGGTTTCTAAAGCACACTCAAGTGAAAGTATATTTTAAAAGCCATTTCAAATGCTGTGACACACTGCTTCTCACTCAAATCTAGTACGGAAAGAAATAATTATTTCCAAAAATGATGCCTGGAGATCAGCAATCATCTGGTCAGTGAGCAGGGTCAAATCCACACTGGGGGGATAAAGCACACGCACGTACGAGGAACCCTCCTCACCGGCAGGTCAACGCTGACGTCCGTCCCGTCCAGTAAGGACACGCGGCAGGTGATGACAGACGTTGCGTCCCCAGCAGCGGGGATGTGCGTCGTGGCTCGCTGGGCCTCCCGTAACCGACTTTTCTCTGCATGTTTCCGGATGGACCGTCTGCCCAGCGTCCTGCGCAGGAAACTGAGCATTATGGGAGAGATGGCGGCGGGGTATGAGTGGTGGGGGGGGTTACACTGCCACACCTGTAAGAGAAGAGAGAAGGTATGAATACATGCAAAATGTTACGTGTGTATTTGTGAACTGCACAAGTCTTTGGAATTGTTAGATATTTAAGAAGAAAATGTGGGTCAGGTTGTTGTCAGTTGTTTACAATGATCACAGTTTTGTTTGTGGTGGAATTTTGTGATGCCAGCTGACAAAACTACTAACTAACAGTGCACCCATTTGTTTGTATACCGCTGGAAGAAAAAAAACGATTTAATACGTTTGGGTCAGAGGAGGCATCATCATCCGTATTTTACCTCAAAATTAATTTAGCTAGGAAGAAGCCCGCCTACGACTTGTGCACCTGAAATCACCGTCACTGGTTTTCTAACCAAGTTAGGTTCTATATATTTGATTAAGTAACGATACAAACAGTTGGAAAGAAGGAATGTTTATTAAAAATATATCCCGTTTACGTCAATGTGTTGGAGACTCAGGAACTAACGGTATCCCACAGTTACCATTACCTGGGGAACCGTTTGGATATCGCGTCACGTTAGCTTAACTGTTAGCTAATAGTTTCAAGGCGATACTTTTACCATTAAAGTTAAAACTAAAACCAGGCAGCATGGATGAAAAAGCTTTATTACATAAAAGCCAAAACACAATTTTAAATTTGTTTTTTGGGGTGTTTTCTGTTGAACGAATAAAGCAAGGTAACGTTAAGTTACTACCAAGAAGATTCATTTAGGGTCTTGGTTAGCTAACCTGTCGACTCTGAAGATGAGCAAATCCAACGTTAGCCCCCAATTCGTGGTATTAACGTAGGTCAACCAGAGAGGAGAAACCGCTGGAATATAGACTCAATTCCCCTGGAATAACATCAACATTAATAAACCAAACGAACAAACGAATTAACGGTGACCCGTAGCATCACAACTGCAGTCAGTGGAGGCCCGAGGTAACGTTAATTCCGTAAGCAAAAGCAACAGGTGTGCGCTTGTTTTTTTTATAGCCCCGAGTGAACCGTCAACAACTAACCCAACAAGACACTTGAGGCTCCGAACAGTTGAAGCGCGTCCCGGTACGGCAAAACAAACGTCGCCTGTTGCTCGGAAAGCCGTAACCGACGGTGCACTTGCTCCGCAGCCACTTGTGGATTTCGCCCCCCCCCCCCTCCCCTTGGAGGTCTGAGATAACTACCATACTTACAAAATAATCAATTCACGGCGAGAGGACGTCCGCTTGCATGATAGACGACTAAACAGCAACCTTGTACACGTCCATGGTTCGTAACTTGTTCCTCTTTCGTCTTCTTTTTTCTTCTTTACAACGCGTTTACCTCTGCGGGATAATTTTTCCTCTCCCAGGTCCCGACAAAAAGTAGGAGGCAAAGCTTTCTTCAGGATGTGACGTCACGATAAATCCCTAACAAAAAAAAAACGTGATTAGCATTTTTAAAGAGACAAGCGGTTCTAGCTGAGCTGGCGTAGTTAATACAATATTATTTTTGTGGGTTTCCCTCACTTAAAAAAAAACCCCACATACTTAATATTACGTATAAACCCGAAACACTGATTTATCAGTTTTGATGTGATTTGTTAAGACGCGAGCACAACAAATAAGCTTATTCGATTTGACACAAAGGTAGCGTCTTAAACAGTCCATTATATAAATAACCACGTGTTTATGAAATGGTTGGCATGTCGTTTAAAGCATACAGTATGAAGATTGGCCTCGTTAAATGTATACGTTTGAGCCTCGCCATGCTGTCACCATTAATCAGCAGCACCTCCTTGTGGTTCGTTTGGGAATAATGGTTAAAAAAAATGTGCCGAGGCCACGTGACCTGTTCAGCGTGTGGTCCAGTTTGGGTTCGTAGGTCATCGTAGTCAGGCCCAATGTGTACAGAGACGTTGGTTTTTTTGCCCATAAGAAAAAAAAACTAGTACTTATCCAAAGCAAGTATTTGCACCATTCTGTCAGATGAATGAAAAGGTAGAATACGGTCACCTGTTCTCTTCAATATGTATAGGAATTATTTTTTTAAAGTTACAATTGTACAACTGGATTCATAGTGGTGTCTTATTAACCATCTTGTGTCTTTTGTGGCAACTGCTCGGTTACTTTTTTCTTCTTTCATGAATTTCCTTCTGCGTGAAGGAATGCAATAAAATGTCATGATTGTTTTCGTGTTTTTTTCCTTGTTAAAATTCTTTTACATCGTCAAAGTTTAAGAATAGTCATTGTTTTCTATAATAATGTTTTAAAATAAGCCCTTTACAGCTCTTTCAAGATGACGCTGTTTGTTTAGCAGATGGTTTCCATCGAAACCCTTCTTTTAAAGTATTTTGATCGCAACCCAGAACCTGTCGTCTTTCCCGTTTTTTCTTAAAAGCGCATCGGCTACCTAAAGTGGCTGATGGCTTAAAACTCAAACATATCAAATAAATGGCCACGTCCTCTTTATTTCCATCCACTCGCCTCTCATTGGCCAATCGAAACAACATTTGAGCTTTTAGACAAATCACCGTGAACCGCGACGGCAGAAAGAAACAAGCAACTGAGGACAAAGGTTTTTATGACACAGGAAGGGGGTTAACCAAGGATATAATACGGTAAGACAGTTCGCATGGTTTGTGTTTCCTTGTATATACACTCGCTGTAATAGATAACGTCTCAAACAAAACAAAAGTGTTAAAATAGCATTCTTGAGATACACACCAATTGTGTCACATCCAGAAGGGGGAAAAAAAAAAAAAAAAAAGAAAATCTTTCTGCTCACAAATGATTTTCCCTTTTATTTTAAAGATTTTTTTTCATATACAACATTGTATTTACATGGTCTAGTATTATTTACACGAAATTAACAAGTGGCACTGTGTAGTTAGTTCTTTTTTTTCTTGTTCCCTACATATTTTTAAACGACAAAAAAAAATATATGTCAAATCCCCCCTCAAAACAACAACTAATTTCAACAATGCGTCACGTCTTTAACCACCAGCACTACCTGCCACTCAGTCTTCTACTAAGCGCTGTCCTTTCTCTATCCAACTACAGCCTTTTCATCTCTACACAAATACATGCCCCCCCCCCACCCCCACCCCACACTACCTTTGATCAGGACCCTGAACGCACACAGACGAGTGTACCAATGACGTGTCAACAACTAAACACTTTGAACACAAAACGCTCGTTGCTGGATAGTTTGTGCAGATGGAAACTGGCGGCAGATCAGATTTATTCTTTATTCACTTTTGCACTGCAGGGGTCCATGTTTGATTTCTCTCGTGGGCGGGAGAACTTGTCACTGATGCCACTTTATCAAGAAGCCTTTGCCGTTAATCCAACCCGAGGTGGTGGGCCCTGCTGCTGTGTTTAAAAAAAAAAAATGACGACAGAGCCACTGGGTGCTGAACGGTTGTTCTTTTGATTTAAAGCTCGTACGCGAAGGGTCTGCCAATGTCTAAGAATACAAAATAAAAATAAGAAACAAGGTTTAAGACAGTTATTCGCTCATTCACCCGCTGCCCACTGTGTGTCCTGTGGAAAAGAAGCTGGATGCCGCACCACCGTAACCACAGCCTTCCACCCAGATGTGTCATTTGCCTTTAGGCCGTGCTGATGGGGGGGGGGGGGGGGATGTTCCGTCTGCAACGATCCAAAAGAGAGGCTTCTGGGGAAGAACAACGAGGAGAATGGACCGAGCATGTAGCGTGGGCCCTGCGGGAATGAAGGATGTTGCCTGAGAGAAGGAACTGGGCCAATTTTTTGTGGGGGGGGGGTTTCCGCAATCCAGTGAGAGAGAGAAGAAGAAGAAGAAAGCTCGGCTCTAGATCCCGCCCCTCTACGTGTTAAAAGTGGGATTAGTCCGTTTTAAAAAGGGGAAATGCGAGCAGGGTTTTAAATGTTTCACAAACTAAGTTTCAGCCCGGTTCTATGGACCGACTGAAGAAAAAAAAAAGGCTCCAAGTGAGTTTCCTTAGAAGACTTTTGAGATCAGGTTTGTGTCTTCATGGCACAAGCCTTCAAGTTGATGGACAAGCAGGCTTTGACCAGATAGATAACAAACCACACACACACACACACGGTGTAAAGGACGACGGCTCAGACGCCACTTCGGGCAACTCGAGGCCTGGTGTTGTGATTTAAAAGTACAAGTGAAGTACCATCGGAAGGGATCAATGAAAAAAAAGAGGAACCTTGTTTGCAAAGGGAGGGCGGCAGAGGAAGCGTTTCGAGTCTCAACGATGGAGACGTCACACCAACGAAGAAGCAAGTCTCAAAAACAAAAATGCAGACTGCGAGAGCGGCCTTCGAGGACTCGTCGGTGATCCTGCCGTCGCTGGCCGACAGACGGCTTCACGCACAGCGAGGGATTGGTGGTCAGTGTCTGGCTCAAGGACACCTCAGCAGGGACCCGGGCTTCGAGGTAAGCAGGAGCTTAGAAGAAGGACGCGAACTGACCGCATCGGGCCAAAGAAATGTAGCAAAAATATGTTAGGAATAAATCGATGGTTGGGTTGAGAGTCAGAATCTTCTAGTGGGAGGGGGGGGTGATGGGGAACCGGCAGAAACAGAGACCAGAAAGCTGAGAAAGATTAAGTACAATAAATTAAATCAGTTCTTTTTTTTCCCCTCACAAAAAGCAAAAGAAATTAAGAAGTAGTTAGAAGAAGAAACGCACTACTTTACTACCTAGGATTTAATCAGGAAAGCATGAAGCTCTAGATTCATACAAACAAACAAGTCTTTTTTTTGTTGTTCAGTGGACAGGGTTTGACACAAACTAAAACACAATAAATATTCTTTCTGAGGAACAAAAGATAAGGTATAACTCTTTATCAGCTAAAAGGACACGTTAAAAAAAAAAAAAAAAAAAAAAGGCAGGTCCGTCTGGCAGACTCGCTCAGAAGGGGTCCGGGCGACCTTCGTCCACGGGGCCGGCCCCTCCTCTTCGTACTTATGGCACTACAGCAACTCCCCGTCCACGCTTTGTTCTCTCGTACGTTTAACTTTTGATTCTTTTCATGACTTTTTTTCTTTACCCTGAACATACAATATCCACTAGCGGTACCTATTCAACACAGCTGGGTTGCTTTTTTAAAATTGTGAGCTTGTCCGTGACTTTTGCGTAAGTTTGTTTGTGTCATGTCTTATTTTTCCGTCTTTGTCAGCATAAAGTGCAACAGTGCTTCTGTTCTCCGGCCCACCTGGCCTCATCCTGGCAACCCCCATGACTACCAAAGGTCAAAAGTCAAGGGTTGTCAGGGTCAGGGTTCACGCTGGTCTCACTGATGGCGCTCGCGATGCTTGGAACGCTTGTGACACTCGCAACGCTTGGCTCCTCCTCCTCATCTTCGTCCTCCTCCCCGTCTTCTGTTACTTCGCCCACATCCAGCACCTCCACCTCTTCGTCGTCGTCGTCCTCTTCTTCATCCAGACCTCCTTCCAGCAACTCCACCACAGCCCCGTCCTCCAGCGCCGCCGTCTCTGCTCCTTCCCCTGCCGCCTGCTGCTCCTCCTCCTCGTCTCCCTCCTCCTTCTCCACATTTTCTCTCATGTGGTAGACGATGGTCTTGACTGGTTTCACCAGGCCCTCCTCGAAGACCTTCAGGATGGCCTCGCACACAAATCGGTACTGGCTCTGATGGTGGAGAAAGAGGTTGTTGACTGATGGATCCAAGAGGACGAGAGCAGCGAGACGGACAAAGGGAGGCGTCTACATACCGGTGTTTGTATCATCATGGCCCTCTGGTCCCTCATGGTTCTGACGATGTCTAGAGGGTACACCGGCTGGCCGCACTCCATCAGACACAACGCCGTCTCCATGGTGATCAGAACACCCGTCCGACCGATCCCCGCACTGCAAATGACACGGGCCGCGGTGAATTGAGTGGAAGTGAGTTAAATGCCTGTGTGTGTGTGTGTGTGTGGGTGTGTGCGTATACCTGCAGTGCACAACCATCGGCTGGTTCTGCCCGGCACGCTTGGTCCGCACCAGAGCCACAAAGTCCAGGAAGTCGGTGGAGTCATCTGGTACGCCGTGGTCCGGCCATGCCAGGTACTGAATCTGAGTGAGCTCTCTCTCCTCTTCACTCTGAACACACACACAAAGACAAAGGATTTAACGTCATAATTCCATGTACCTTTCAGAGAATGTTCTTTATCATTGGAAACAAACAAAGGGCATCCGCCATCTCCTCAGTCATGAGCCGAGCTCACTAAGTAATGAATTCATCAGACATCACGCGTCCTCAGAACCCCAAGCAGGTTATTGTATTTCATGTGGGCGACCTCCTAGCATGTTGCATTGAGCTCACCGCACAGCATCCTGTTTGTGTAATTGAAGGCGCTCTGAAGCGGGCGGTGTGAATAACAAACGGTGGTTTTATTTATTCCACTCTGCTGGAGCACTTGGGGATTCGTGTTGTTACCCATTTAAAATATATATATTTAAAATGGGTTTCTATAGCGCTGCTACCACCAGAGAAATGTGCATTTTTCTGGTGCTGCTATAAAACTATAAATATACGTCTTGTTTATTCAGAAAATTAAGATTGTATACATAAAAGGAGTGAGATGAAGAGGTTAGCTGCAGACCGCTAATTCAGGGCGGACTCAGAGCCCTCTGTGTTCCTCTGTTATACTGCCTCGCCATGGTAACACATCTATCTCCATAGCAACAATCACAGGCAGAGGAGACTGCTAATTGCCTCCTCCTACAGCCATATATTCCAAAAGGTCACGATGCACGGGCAGCACACAGATAACTAATCAGGAACACAGACAGCAGCGCTTGATGAGAAAACCGCAAGAAGACACGGTTATCCATTAAAATTTAACGTTTAACGTTTTTTCCTCAGTGCCGTCACGACGCGATATAACCGAAGTACGACTGTGAGCGCCGAAAGGCGTCGAAATCAAGATAAGAAACTCGCATTCTCCATTTGTGTTCTTCAAACTACCAGCGTCCCACTCCCTGTTCCTCCCTCGCCCGGTGTGGTTTCTCTCCCTCGCTCTCTATTTCGGAGAGCGATGTGACCGACTGGGGCGGTTGGGTTGTCATGGTAACCAGATCCCAATACGTGGCCCGCATGCAACGGCGGGAGCCAGAAAAAGAACAGCCCACACTGGTCACCATGGCAACACACCTCCTCGGGGTCCTCAGCAGGCTCATCCTTCCTGAGACGCTGGTCCCCGGCTTTGATTGGACACAGTGTTGTTTCTGTGTGATGCCTTTGGCCTCCTCTCTATCCTGGTCCTGTTTGCTCCTCGGGATTCGGTCCCGACTGTCCCTTTTTGTCGGGTTTCTCCTATGTGTGCGCATGTGTGCGTGTGTGTGTGTGTGTGTGTGTGTGGTTACCTGTGTGTTTGTGAGACTCATCTCTCGGACCAGGAAGGCAGTGTTGCCTTCTTCGTTGTGGCATGTAACTGTGAAGTCTCCGTAGGTGGCGCTGCTGCCTGGATTCGGCCAGTACTGGTGACACTTCACCTTTAGACACACACCAGTATTGTGTTTACAACTGAACAGTTATTACACTAAAGATGTCAATAGTGTTACTCTCAGGTTTGGGGTCAGAGGTCATGGTCCGCCACAGAAGTGTTGATTTTAAAATGTCCTGACGCAAGCCTTTTGTTTTGCTGCTAAACTCTTTAATGTCGAGAGAAATAAGAAACGATGCATCCTGCAATGCAATCACAGCCTGTTTGAAGATTCATGGTACTTTCTTTGTTCATTCTTTTCAGTAAAATACGTTTTATATTTTCCATTTAAAATTAACAATATTCAAATAATCAAAAGCTACAATTTGCTTAAGTGAAGGGTGTTGTAAAGATTAATATGTCAACAGAAAAATTAAGGCAGAAAGCATTAATCTACGTTTCACTACAAAAAAGGTATGAACGTGTTTATCAGGTTATAGGAATTCAAAGCAATGCCACATGTACAGCAAAAGTATTTGGTTTGAACACATTTCTTTCCAACATGCTGCAGTACAAATGTGATTTCCAGTCCTTGTCTGTGAAGAATTCCTCTACGTACCCGCCCTCTCTCGACCTGCGTAGTCAGCATGACCACCATAGACGAGCACTGCTCCCATGTCATCTGCCAGAAGTCGGGGCAGGTGTTGGGCAGCGGGCCCTGGCACGCTATGTAGCGGTTTATAAGACTCGAGGCTGGAATCTCCATCTGCAGAGATGGAGATACGGAGACATTCGGTTGCATGGGTTTCATTTCGCAGCTCATTCCCAGAAGTGCAGACTAAACGACGCTAAACATTTTTTAGTACAAGCTGTACATTCCTTTTTTCATTTCTTGTTGACATGCGAAATAAAACCAAGTTGTGGAGGAAACAAAAACTTCACAGACAAATAGAGATTTAATGTGAATCTGAAACCGAACGTCTTGTGATCATTAACACTGCTCGTCTCTCAGCTGGAGAAAAGGCAGCAGCATGTGTTATATCCAATTAGTGATGACATTGATGAGAAACTGTATGAGTGGATTTAACGGCTTGATGAGACGAGAGAGAAGCGGGGGCGGGTGTCCTTCACGCTGATCATTAATTAGGCCGTAGAGATAAACATTAAACTGAAAAGCAAGTTTCTTTGATGCAGCATGTGAGGAAACTGAGCACATCAACTTGTTTGTTGAGCCTCTCCACCTGTCCAGGCGCTACCATGTCCGGTACCTTCACTACAGAGCTAAAAGATAAAGATCTGAAAGGGGCTTAAATCAATAACATGCATGAGCTACTGAGGAAAAGACCAACTCAGAACGTTACTGGCTTTTAAAGCCCATGCGGTTAATTCGTTCACCAGTTACGGCGACCAAAGTGTTCCAACATGTGTTTTGATGGTTAGCCGAAACAGACCACCCACCGCGGCTCAGATGCTGACAGAAGGGTAACAGGGCAACAAACTCACGTTGATGTAATTTGCATTGATGTAGTCATCTGTGCTTTTCAGAATGACCCGTGTGGCATCATCTGCAGAGAGGGAGAGAAACAAAGACAATTGACAAGTGTTGAAAGAACATATTTCAGGTGGGGGAAGAACACTGGGTGGGGGGCGGGGGGGGGGGGGTGTCTGTGAAGTCTGTTCCTGTGTTGACACACAAGCCGTCACGTACAAGGAGAGATGTCTCTGTAGCGATTTTTGGAAACGTTTGGAGGTAATTTGGCACAAAGCATCGTCATCCCGGGCCTCTTCCTGTACAGTTGCTGTAAGGAAAGGAACACAAATTTATGTAAAATTAATGTGAGTTAAGTTTTTCCCTGTGGAAGCATGTATGCACACATGTACTTTTGTGTGTTTCTCCAATCAATACTTTCTCCTTACATCAAACTGAGCGAGTATGGCTCCACTGCTCAGGCCTTCCTTCAGCATGACCATGGAGTCCCTCAAAGCATGCTGGTCTAGCTGAGCAGGGTCCTGAGGGCACTTCTCAGGGATGTATTGAAAGTCGGGCTCAGAGTCCACCTTCTCCTCCACCACGTCGTAGATGGCTGAGTGGGACAGAGAGGAAATATGTCACATCATGTAGTCACACAGTTTATGAGGGCTCAGGTATGGAGGAGTTCATTTACCGGATACACTTTTAAAAAGGCTTCCTGTTCACACTGTAGATTGATTTGATGGGACAGGATCAATTTAAAGAACATCTTAAGTTGACACATCGTCGCGTCAAAGTTCACTAAAGTTGAACAGTGAAAGTTCCAGCCAATGGGAACAACTTACCATTTGGTCTGACCAATAGGATGAGCTCTCCGGAATGGCTCTCACAGCTGGCTTTGATGAACATGACCACCTGGTCATGGGTGTGGTCAGAGATGTCCCGTCCGTTAATTAAGACTACCTGGTCTCCCTCGTTAAGGCGAGGCACACACAGGTCGGCCTGAAGGGGGGGGGGGGGGGGATACATTGTACATGTATTGTGGGATACAACAACCAGGGTAGACCCGTCTGATGCGTACGAGAGGTTTGTCCTCTTGTAGACTGTTTAGAATGTTGACTTACTGAAGTTCCAGGAGCCACTCGGGACACAATGATGGGCATCTTCTGGTCGGCTCCACCCTGGACACACACACACACACACACACACACACACACACACACACAGAGGAGAGAAAACGTTCACGTCTTTCTTTTCGAGAGAAGAGTTAACAGTTTAAGCAGTTGTTAACGATGAGCACATACAATCTGTGATCCAAAATAACAGATGGACAGTGAACAGACCTTTTTCACTCTTGTTTCGGCTCTCACCTTGACATTGAAGCCAAAACGCCCGTGTTCGTCAGGTCTCATCTTGATCAAGACCAGATTGTCGTGAGGAACAACTCCATTCAGCTGCAATGTGGGACACAAATGACTAAATATTACTTTCCTCCCGACCCTCCACCTCTGGGTCACTAACACTAACACTGTAAAAAAAATGTAATTGCGCAAAGTAGAAAACCCCTTTTTAGTTTTTTTAACCTATTCTACCCTTGAAATAAGAATGCAATTTTCACTCCACATCTTGAAAAAAAGATCAAGACTTAAAGTGTCACAAAATACGTTTGGCCAGTAGGGGGCAAGTGTTTTTAGAAAGAACCCATTTAAGTGAAGGCAGCTTAGGTCAAAACATTTTTTTCATTCCTTTCAATGACATTCCTGAATGAAAAATAAGCTTAGATCAATGTAAACATTTCCTGGGTGAGTATCATTTTACCGTATCAGTGTTGTCTGGACATACTGACCGTGGTCTTGTCGGCGTTGACGGGGACATCGTACATCTCATTTAGGTGGTTGTCCAGGAGGCTCTGCTGCGAGTGGGCCTGGATGATCTGGCTCAGGGTCTTTCTGCTCAGCTGCTTGGGGGGCAGAGCTGGAGGTTGGCCGTCTAGCCCCTCTGGAGACCTGGGGGGTGGGGTGGTCAGGGGGTCAGGGGCAGAGAGAAGGGAGTGACAATAAAGAAGAAGGGGAGATTGAAAAAGTATTTGGATCAGAGGGATGTTGAGTTTAGTTTTTATGTTCCAGCTGTGGTGTTGAGTCTCTTTCATGCACTTGTAGCCTGGAAAAACTAATGGTGGAGCTAAAGATCATGCTGCTGGTTAACGAGGTGGAGCTTCAGTGGAAGAGAAGGAGACAATGGCAGAAAAACAGATAAGGGGGGGGGAGAGACAGCGAGGCTTAATAACACTTTGTTAGTCCCAATGCATTAACCTCAATAAACGGACTGCAACAGAAAGGAAAACACCCCTCTGCCATCCCTGATGCCCCCCCCCCCCCCACCCCACCCCCCCATCCAGGCCGTAAAAGGCAGTCGGTGCACAAGATGAAACAACAAACGCAGACAGGTACGGCTTTCAGAAGAATCACGGCTCACTCTCTGGGGGCTAAAAGCAAGTCACTTCAAACTACGATACAAAAAAAGTTTAGACTTAAAGACGAAGACTAAATCTAGCCGCCAAAATTAAGGTTAATTTTTTGAAACTCTTTCAGTGCTTTGTTTTGTACCCTTTGGTTCCCCGACGCTGTCAAGAAAACATCCACACTGCATTTTAAAAACCATCACTGGGATGTGGAGGTTCAGCCCAACAGAAACTTTGGACTCTACTCAACTAAAAACAGAACATTATACAGAGGGTGTCTGAGCGTCATGGCTTTGTCGCTGATGAGTTGAACTGAAAAGTGTATAACTGTGGCCTCTGGGAGAGAAACCAGACTCTAATTCGGTTTTTATTGGAGGAAAATCTCGGGAGGAACTCACATGGGGGAAATTTGGATTATGGGCCTAAGAGAAAAAATAGTTATTGTAAAAGGATTCTTTAAGATCCTCACAGACTAATCTATTTGAGGAAAAGTGGTGTTTATTTTATATTAGATTTAGAACTGATTGCTCCGCCACACCTAACATTGGTTGGAACAAACTCTTTTAAGAAGTCATCCCCATGGGGTTGGAGGAAATTCACAGCCACCAAAGCAAAGCCCTAAATTGTTTCTTTCAACAACAATCTACTTTGTGAAATTGTAACCAGGGAACTGTATTTGCAGCCGAATACGTATATATTTCCACATCAGTAAAAAGTAAAGCTCATGTGTGTATTAAAAACGTTCATGACCATCAAGATCATGCTGCTGGGTAACGAGGTGGAGCTTCAGTGGAAGAGAAGGAGACAATCGCATGTATACCATAATAACCCGCATTGATAACGTCTGAGGAGGAGAGCGCAGGAGATTGTGTCATCGGAAGGGTCAAACTGCTCTGTGCGCGTGGAGCTTTGTGGGCAGCGGAAGCGCCGCCGAAACGTTTCTCAACCGCTCCGATTTCCAGCTGAGAAATGTTCCGTCCGAATTCTCTCACCTCTCGCTCGCTCCCAACGCGGCGACGGAAAAAAGCACGCCGCACCTACGGCCTCGCTCGGCAGCACATATGTGCATCTCGCAGCTCGTGGCTCATTTCCAGCTCGGTACGGCAAAATGATCCATCTGGACAATCAGAGGTAACAACGCGCCTTTTCATCTAGCACTATCTTTGAGGTTCATACTCTTCATTTCGAGGTTCCTCTTGTCCGTATGAGCATACTGTGTAACTTATTCAGTCGATATATATATAATATATATGTATAAAAGCCACTCATAACTGCCTTTATGTTTACTCACCGGCTTTGGGGAACCAGAAATGGGGAACTTTGTGAGCCCAATGAGGTCATGGGGAAAACAAACACACATCAATTCCTAGTTCAGCCCTGTCTAACCTCTCCGTCCTGCTACCCGCTATAAACACATTTTACGGGCTGGTTTTCAAAGGGTTCCTCTTTCGCTGGGACCGGCTAAGTGACACTGGGAGAGGGTGTGAACTGTTTGGAGAAGCCACAGGCACAGACAGACATTTAAAAGACCGGCCGACTCAGCAGCACAGTCAGACAAAGTGGCACTAACACGGCTGAGTATAATTAAACTTCAAAATTAAAGGGCGTGGTGTGGGATTATTCATGAGGCAGTTAATTGAAGTTGAAACTTATTTGCCTTCCGCAAAGTCAAAAGCTGGTTGGTTTTCTGTTTCACTGTCCTTAAAGGAAGCGGGCAAAGAACAAAGAAGAAAGGAAAATAACAAGAGAACGGAGACCGGGGACTCACGGCGTGGAGTCCAGACTGATGCTGTTGGCCTGCGTGGACGACGCTGATCTGTGATTGGAGGAGGAGAAGACGGGCAGGCTGGGCGAAGCGTGGATCACGTGGTCGACCAGGTGGCCGACGGACGAGGGGCGTAGTCGTGTGCCCTCCTGCACAAACAGCGAGGTCCTGACAAACAAACACAGCGTCGATGGGCTGAGACGCCAACCTTGAAACATTTTTTTGGCATTGACCAAAATGTGTCCTTTGGCTATTGAACACTGAAGGCAACAGAAAGCTGGTGTTCTGCAGTAAAATCACAAAAGCATTTTGATTAGACGAAAGACTTGTGAGACTAAATCCTGTATTGGTTTTGACACTGAAACAATAATGTAATATTGGCACATGAATCCAAACAAATGTTTTATAAATGCAATCTGCAGGATCAGATATGTACTCGGGCAGGGGTTTCACAAACTACGGACTTGAGTAATTTAGTTCCTGTTAAAGCATCGTGTTGAAATCTATAGCAGTTACATTTCCACAGCGGTCTTAACGGGAAGCTGTAGTTAAGCCTGAACTGGGGACTCACTGATTGGGCGTCCCGGGTGGCGAGCGAGTGGGCAGGCTCTGGGTCTCCAGTCTCTCGTCCGATAGGCTGTTCCTGCTGACTGACTCCCAGTCAGTTCCGCCCACCAGCTTCCTGGCCAATGGCTTGCTGGGTGATCTGCTTAGAACAAGACATTCATAACGGTTGTGTACCCAATAAAAAACAACAACAACAACAACAACAAAAAGTTCCTGTCGATTGTTGAACTGATCGAGAAAGATGTCTATTACCTGGCAAATACTCGGTCCTTGATGCCTTTATCCTTTCCATACTGCACCGACTGCACCTCCGTCCGCCCGCTGGAGAACGACAACAACAGTAACTTTTACTGCAGTGAGCCAGCAAGGTAAACCAAAAATGATATAAGAAGACACGGTGACTTTTGTTATACCCCAAAACAAACCTGCAAATCTTACAAACTAGTAAAAATATCACCGGCATTAACAGCGGTGTGCCTGCTGGTAACAAGTACAACGGATATGATATGGAAATTTGAGCATACGTTTACCACTGTTGATAACACAAATTTTGAATTCAAAAGGTGTATCGCGCAGGAAAGTCTGTCAATATCCCCGGAGCAAAAACACAGACACAGTCGAGCCGAACATCAGAGCAAAGCCTGCTGGGGCTGCTCAATAATGCATCACAAGACCTCAAAACTCTAGAGTTCACCTCTCATTTCATAGAGAAGCCAACCAAGAGAAACTATGTCACCGTGTAAAAGGTTCACGTAACGTTAAATGACTTCATTTTGATCCTTAATTCTCGCTTTCCAACTTAAAATACCCCAAAATGCATATGGACAGGACACTAATGTGAAGTAGTTTGTTGCGGACTCCATGAATATTTAAGCACTGACCTTCCAGTGTTTCTGCCTCTCAACCCAAAAGGGAAAACAACTGCATCGACCTCCAAATAAACATGAGTCTGTTTGTTGAGTCATTCCGAGTTGAAATGTAGACACAGCATACTTGTGTGTGTCTGAATAAGTGGCCGATAGGGCAAGACTTTTGGGAAATTGGCTGTCTCGCTCTGTGGATACATGACGTTAAATATATTTTGTCTGCGTGTGGCATCTTTGTTCTGACCAGTATCTGAACTTCGATCCCAGGGTGAAGTAGTGAGCGAAGAAGTTCTTCTGTGGTGGGATGGGCCGATCCAGCCTGAAGAACGTGTGGTGCTCCACGCAGGCCTTCCACAGGTTTTTACAAGCCCGATAGTTCACCATGTTGAAGCCCAGCAGGGTTTCCCGGGTCTCGGTCTGTGTGCAGGGAGCGAGAGAAAAGAGGTTATTTAGCACATTTAGCGCGTGAAGAGACGGCGGATGACCAAGATTTGGAATCCAACAGTAGGCTTAATGTAAGAAAAGATAAATAGTTCAGTAAAGACAGGCCGCATGTGGCTAACCGTTGCTAACGGTTTAAACTGTTCATAGAACTTTTTAACGGTTTCCCCATTTATTTAACCATTACAAATGTTCATCCTGTTGATCAACGAAATATTTCAATCGGTTTAAACCATTTATCCATAACTGTTGGCGAACTGTTTATCCCCTTTTTAAAAAAACTAATTAACTCTTTCCAAGAAACTTAGTTAAAAAAGAAACCGTTAAATGGTTAGCTGTCGGCTAACCGTTTGAACCCTTTAGTCAAATAAGTGAAAACAGTCAAACGGTTAACGTTAGCTTACTGTTTCAACTGTTTATCCATAACTGTTAGCTAACCATTTAACGGTTTCTTTTTCAACTCTCGGCTAACAGTTTGAATTCTTTAGCTCAATAAGTGAATAAACAGTCAAACGGTAACGTTAGCTTACTGTTTCAACTGTTTATCCATAACTGTTAGCTAACCAGCTAACTGTTTAACCATAACTGATAATTAACTATTTCTAAGAAACTGTAGCTTACTGTTTCAACTGTTTATCCATAACTTAACTTCTACAACCATTTCCCTAAACTTTCAGTGGGTCACAGAATTATCAAACGATAGTGTTCAGCGTATTTATATAAATACGTTAGCGTGACAGGAAAAGGTTTAATGATGCATTCAGGGAGACAGGAAATGGGAGAGTAACAGAACTGGCAATAATTTACTTCTACACACAGTTGTGCAGACTGAGGTCAGTGTTGTGTACAATTGTTAAATTATAAACAAGTAAAGATCCACGTGTCAAACAGGGGATGCGGGACACGGGACACGGGACACGGGACACGGGGGGGGGGGGGGGGGGGGGGGAGTCAACGAGGGCACAGCCAGCAGGGGGTTAGTCTCACACTGATTACACACACATGCCAACACAGCTCAGATAACATCCACAGTGTATCCACACACATTTAACATTCAATATGCGCACACACACACACACACACACACACTCTCGTCAAACGTCACACTTGTGGGAGGGAGGTGGTGGTTGTTAAGGAGTGTGGGTGTGGACAAGTGCACCTACCGCCTCTCTTCTTAGCTGGATGAAGAACTGTTTGCACTTGAAGGAGATTTTTACTATTTTCAACCTGGAAGAAGGAAAAGTTAATGAGACCATCAGCTGTCGTATCATCATCGTGATCATTAATACCGTTTGTTCAGACATAAAGCCTTATTGAATTTTTTACTCTGCTAGAGAGTTTAATGCAATCAATTAACACAGCGTTCAAAGGCCATTGTGTGCACACAGAAGAAAGTTCAGTGTGATTGCTTGTCACATTGTCAGAGCAAGAAATTAAACCAAATGAACAAGCCAAACAAAG
Organism: Pungitius pungitius; assembly: GCF_949316345.1. NCBI lineage: Eukaryota > Metazoa > Chordata > Actinopteri > Perciformes > Gasterosteidae > Pungitius > Pungitius pungitius. The sequence goes on from NC_084909.1 coordinate 1,202,758, forward strand.
AACAAGAGCTTTCTTTTCTTCTGGGCTTTCAGGTCAAGACGAACGTTTTGTCACACCATTGTGATTCTTGTTGATTCATTCACAGCCGGCTATGTAGACGGAAACACTGCATTCCAAACTTCCCTTTTAAGGAATCAATAAATAGAATTGAAAAGCACGCTCCTCCATGGATCGCCTGTTCCTCAAGTAAGCCGGGGGGGGGGGTATGACCACGCTGGAGCCCCCCCAAAGAGGCCAATCTCGTCCCATCAATTGACAAAATATCTAGTGATGCGTTCAAAGAGGCAGAAACGCCACAAATATTGGACCACAGTGTGATGTCTGCTGACGAGAGTAACATAATCCCTTCAGCTCTGTTGCTGCTGTGACTCACCGCTCGCTGCTAAATATGTTTTACATACTTACTCACACACACTCACACACACGCAAAGGCAGAATGTGAGTCATGCATCCAAGTGTGGCTCATTTCTCAGGCTGTTGTGAACACAAATAGGAGAAAGAAAAAAAAAAAGAGGCAAAAAACGTCTTTCTCTTTTGACCCGTCCTTACTGTACAGTTCCATTTATTATACGCGTGGGGGGAGCGAGGACAAGTAGAGAGGAGGGACACCGGGAGACGAGACAGGACTCAATGCAGAGCGCAGACAATCTGCGAGCACGGGCTGGAGAGACACTGTGCACTATTGTGTCGCTCTCCCTTTCTCACACATGGTCGTGCACAGCTGTTGTCGACACCGCTGTTGGCCTCTAAATTTAGCTCGGCTGACGGGATGTGAAGACACACGCGCGCACGCAGGCAAAATGTACCACAGTTTTACATTGACTCAATGAAGACTAATCCACCCCCTCACCAAAAAGCCGTTACACAAAAAAATGCTATGGTCTGGCCCCCCAAATGAGACACAGAAACAGTCAAACCCTTCTTGAAACACACTAACTCATCTTCTGACGGTGTAAAAAACAAAAATGTTTAAGTCTTACGGATAACGAGGAAAGGAGACTGAGCAGATTTGAGGCCTATAATATTTCCAGGAAACGTAGTTCAAATGAAAGCCCCCCCCCCCCCCCTCCAGGAATATCTGGTGGAATCATCTGCATAATTCCAGCACAGATCAACGGAGGCTTAACGGTTTACACGCCACGTCAATAATCACCATCACGCTCAGTGAGGTTCCAGAAATATTATGCGGCACATGTTTCAGCCAAAAGGCTTCCTGGAGGCAGTTCAAGTGAAGCTGGCAGACGTTTTGACGGACGTTTGTGCCGAGAACATCCACGGTTTGATTCCCCAGCTCGGGGGGGGGGGGGGGGGGGGGGGCAATCTGACAGGGGACCTGCTGAGGAGAAAGGTTTTTCTTCTACTCGTTCACCTTATTTCGCAGAGTGCAGCTCCAAACTGTTGGTTTTCGGCTCCTCTCCTTGGAGGCTTCCAGCGTGTGTAACTGAAGGTGTAGAGCTTCTGCCCAGAAGCGTCTTTCACCAATTATGAACAACTCTCCCAAAACCCCGCAGCCGCAGGGCGTCCCACAGGGCGCAGTGCTTTGTTTCCTTCCTTTTTAAATCTTCCACCTGCTTCCCATCAGTTCTTTGTTTTGGTCTTCGCGGTCTCCTCAGGTGATAAAGCCACTACATCCATCACCGCTGCATCTCACTCCAAATCTGCCTCATCATCAGTGATGTCACCAGAACGGCTATTAAAACATCCTTATTCACAACTTCCCCTCTGCTCCCCACACGTCTACAACCAAACAAATCCACCTGGACCACTAAATTCTATGTTTTGTTGTGTGTGTGTGTGTGTGTGCGCGTTTGATTCACTCACCATGGGAAATAGTTGATTCGTACCCTGTTCTTGTAAATCACAATGCCGGCGGACATCACACCAAGAAGGATCTCTGTGTTGCTCTGGTCCTGGGAGAAAGAGGAGAACGTAGTGTGTGAAGGAGTGTGTGTGTGTGTGTGTGTGTGTGAGAGATGAAGCAGTAGTAAACAGACCTGCACCAGAGAGTGGAGGTTAATGAGACAACCCACACAGACGTAAATTTAAATCTGTGAGGGACAAAGAGCCGAGTGGAGTCCAGCAGACCTCCGTCCTCATTGATTATCTAATAGTATACTGGACATCCTGCATGTGAAATGTGATACTGGTGATAACAGAGTGCTGAAGCAAGCAGTCTGAAGACCACGCTGTATTTATTTTTATGATTGTTTCTAGCTTTTTTTAAATGTAAACTGTGGACCTCTTTACTCCTCAATTATTCTACTACCGGAGAAGATGGTCTAAACCCATGTTTATCTAACAGGGCCCTCAACATATTTATATAGCAGTTAGTTTGACAACAGCCTTTCTTAAAGTGTGTTGAAAGGTTAAGTTAAGCCATAGAATTAGTTCCTGAACCAATAAAACACAGCAAGACGTTCAAAGTGTCAAACCGTCTTTTCGCGCGTTGTTTTCCACACAACTATCCAACACAAATATTTTATACATTCTGACGCCGCTGGTTGTGTGAGATTACGGGTTAAAATGATCCAAGACACACGGACGTTAAATAAAACTATAAAGGGCACGGCACCAACGGGAATAAAGAGAGAGCAAAGACGTATATATACATAGCAACAGACGCGTAAACACAGAATAACACCTTACTCACCCTTGCATAGTGCAGCTCCACCCCGTAGAGCTCCAGTGTGCGTGCTGTGTTGAGATAATTAAACTCTGACTGGGCCGGAGATAGACCGCTGGGAGCGAGAGAGAGAGAAGGGGGACAGGTACCGAGACAGGCGGGGGCCCGGGGCGGTTGTGTGTTCGGGGGAAAAGGGAGTGATGATGATGATGATGACGACGACAGGGTCGGGGAGAAGAGAGGAAGAGTGAGGTAGAGGGGCATGTGGAGGAGGAGAAAGGAAGAGAAGGGCACAGAAAGGACAAAAAGCAACGGGCCGATCAGAGGTCTGAATGAAGTAAAAGGTCAGATAAACTGTGGCTCATGCACGCAATATACTCCACAACACTACCATTGCATGTTAATAAAAAATTAGGGAATTATTTCCAACACTCGAATAATAAAAGAATGAAAATCAAAATCCTGGAATCCGATTGGATTTTGCTGCAGCGTGGGCCACGCGGGCCGGGCCTACCTGTGCTGCTGGTGGTGTTTGGCGACCTCTTTGTGGAAGTCCTGCGGCGGGTTGGGCATGAAGCAGAACTCCGCCAGGTAGCCGGCGGCGTGCTCCGCCTCGCTGTAGTCGCCCAGCTCAGCTGCACGGGGGGGGGAGAGGGGATTTAAGGGCACCGCTGAGGAGACCACGGCGCAGCAGCAAGTATGTTTGACAGCAAAAAACATGACCGCCAAATTTGACCAGAGGCCATGTTCTTCGCCAAACACCTTCAGAATATGAACATTTGCTTTGGCTGATTATTAAAAGAACCAACAACAAATGTCCAATGTTATTGGACCTGGATGGTGATTCATCTCACACTTTTCCATGTTTCCGCCATCCTGTTTGCTATATTTACATCTGTTTACACAGGAAGGGAACAATCACACTCACAATGGTGAAGAATAAACAAACCAATTTCAATGTGCACACCTCATCGACAAAATTCTCACAACAACTTGTACTAGAAGAACAAGTATTATGACAATGAGCCGTTTCTAGTATAGATCTTTTGTCTCTTTTCTTTTCTAAAGAATGCATTTCATAAAGCCTGTTATGAAATAAAAAAAGTAGACAGTAGAATCTCATCTGCTTGCATTTTACAGAATTTATAGTTGTAACCGACAGAAAGTTAACGAGTGAAATGATTCTTTTAAAAGCTTTGACAGCGAAGGAGCTCGAAGCGAATCTCCACACTTTGTGGCTGGAGCTCAAAAGCATCACTTTACTCAAGTAGTCCCCAGGCTAACCTACTGGCCAGCAGCTTAAACATATTGACCAAAGAATCCATTCGAGCTTACCCGCTTGCTGACATGCACACGGCTCTGGGGAGAGGTGTGTGCATGTCGATGGCTCACCCTTCAGAGCAGTGGGACGCCGCTGCTTTTCAGTAATATTGCTTTAACAAGGTCTCAAAGACTGATCTCTCATTTTATATTCATCTATTGATGTGAAATCCAGACTGGCTCGAGCTCAGGCTCCATGTAATGATGCTATTGACCAACAAGGGACAAACAAGACATTCAACTCTCCATTTGTTATGATGGATTAACGTGCATTGTGGGTAATTTAGTCCAAATACACTAGGCAACCCCGATGAAACCCAGCTTTTAATGCAAAAGTGTTGTGATGCAACATTTTTATATGTTACAAAACAACAACAATGGGTTTTCTAAAGATTTCTCACACAAGTGCCACATTTCCGGGGAAAGGGTGGCTAAAGTTTCAGACCATATTTGGTCAATATTAAACATGAATTGCTTTCAGCTGGTTGGGATTTGTGGTGTTTTGAGAATAAAAAGCTCCAAAGCGTGGGATTTAGATTGATCTGCGACCGGCACTTGGACCAAGCTAACTGTATTAGCAGCGTGGCAGCTGTTTGAAGCCGTTTTTCCCCAAAGCAAACATTTATCTTGATAATCTGGGCTGGCACTGAGCAAAGTGACAAGTATCACAAACCCAGATGAGTGTGTGCGTGTGTGTGTGTGTGTAAAAAGCAGTGGTGTCATGATGGCGGTAGTCTAGGACAAATCTCTTCTCTGACCTATATACTGCAGCAGAGCAAATTCCCCACAATATGTGCCAGAGGATTGGAGGACAGAAAGCGGGAGAGGGTGCAGGGGAGGGAGGGGGGGTGTTTGTCAGTGTGAAAAATAAAGGGATAAGCAGAAAGGGATGAGACGGACTAAACAGAGATAAAAGAAATAAACAGGCTGCACGAAAACAATGAGCAGCAGTAAACGAGAGAAAGAGCGAGCAACACAAACGGCCCAGTGTGTCATTATTCTGAGGACAGAGGGGCACCGTCAGCCTGCAGCCCAAACGCTCCATCACAACACCACAGCGCCACGTGCCCCTCTACCATAAAAATGAAGCAAAAAAAGGGCATGTTGCATGTTCACGCCCCTGCGAATACGATCAAATATCCAACCACACTCTAATCCTAATTGAATCCTAATGGCTTCGGAGCACCGGCAGTAAATGCACCGGAGCCACGGCGGCCATTACATTTAACAGGCGGCGTGGCTGGCGGGAGGCCTAATGAAGTGCCTCTCTCCGCCCGCGCTAAGCGTGCACGTAGCCCGGCGAGCGCCACTTACATTGAACGGAGTAGGACGCCAGCAGAGCGGCCGTGTTGTGTGGACACGGCAATCTGGAAACCACAGGGACACAAAGCGTCGGATCAATACATAAAGAGCGATTACTCGTCTCCGATAAATCGCGGTGAAAGAGAAGGAAGAGGAAAACATGGTGAATCATCATTTTGTGGAGAGGGGAGAGAAAGCAGCAGCGCAAAAACAACAAAGAGCTTCTGTGTGTGTGCGCGTTTACAGAAATGTAGATCACAACTGAAGACTCACCTTCCAGTTACTATATCCTGCTTGATCTGAAGATAATACTGGTACCTGGGGGGGGGGGGGGAATAAAGTTGTCTTAACAAGACAGTAATATAATTTTCATTTCTTCATTAAAGGTATATTATTGTCATTATGAGGTATCTATGACTGGACCCAAGTATTCATCTCTGTAATAATAATGCTGAGCATTTATTGTTATATAACTGTAAAGAGAAACCTCTTACCGTGTGTATTCTTCCTGAAGTTTACCAGGGTCTGTCACAAAGAATTTGACTCTGAAGCTCAAGCTGTACGGAGAGCCTCCTGAAAACATGATGACAAACAGTTATAGGGGATCGGCGGGGGGGGGGGGGATGTGATAGAATTGCCCTTTTTCCACTGTAACAAAGTGTGCTTCGCCTTTCCTCTACATGCTACAAATCCTACTGCTCATTATCCAGAAAACAGCAGAGTTGAAATATGAAGTTTAATAATTGCTCACAGCAGACTGAGAATTGTTAAAACTGGTGCAGACGGGACACTTTTACGGGTGTGTGTGTGTGGGAGGGGGGGGGGGGGGGGGGGGGGTGTTGTAACCTTGGTTCCCTGAAAAGAGCCGGACTCGTCAGTGTGTGGATTACACTTACTCTTTAACTGTTTCCTGACGGGCTTGTTGGGATCCAGCCAGCGCTGTAAAAGATTGATGGAGAGACACTTAGAGACGCCTTCCGTAGCATGGTCACACCGCCTTAATTATTCAGCGTGTACACACACACACACAACTTTCAGCGGCCATTCGTTCCCTCATGAACACATCAAAAAACGTCCAACTGACCGGCGAATCTAAGGAGTCATCGGCCAGGTGCAGGCCAAA